>NC_048897.1:32677873-32825486 GCF_011077185.1 Oxyura jamaicensis
CTAAGGGGAGAGAAGACAATGCATCAAACGCAGGAAGATGTACCATGTTTTGCAGACAAGAAGAGTTGGAATGAAGCGGGGACACAAGTTAAACAGGAGTAATTGCACATTTACTAACTAGAAAGCTGAACAATGCTACAATTGCATACAGTTACAGTTTGTTTGACTTTAATTTGAAGAGTGACTTAGGGTCATTAGGAGTTAGCCTTGTCAATTAGAAACTGATCTCAACTAGTAGATATTCTTAGCCCTGGATCATGGTTTAGTGTATGAGCAGGAGAGGAAGACTTCCAGGTTCCACACCTTGAAGGAAATGTGATTCATTAAGTACAGCTAGGATTGTGGGTGTCAGTGGCCCTTCTGGAGGTGGGAATCTGAAGCATGGAGATATTAAAGCTGACTGTCAAAAACATCTGCAAAGTTGCATCTGCATTGTAGCACAACCAATGGAGCTGCTTTGGGAGATTTTTGTGCGGTGACCTAGAAATCATCTCTCACTGCAGCTGCTGGGATATTGGTGTTCAGAGCCTCTAAGCATCAGGGCTAATGTGGTTCAAGTTGGAAGGACAAAATGAAGCCATTTGAAAACAGTAAAAATTTTAAATACTGGACTCGGTGACTTGCCTCAGGTCACTAACCAATTCAGAGTTTGGAGCAGAGCACAGAAGTCCCAACTCCTACTTTGCCTTGGCTACTGTGTGCATTTGGATCAGCACACATTCTTCCAAGAGAGAAGGTCTTGAACTGCAGCTGCTGATGGCCTTGTATTTCCACAACCATGTTTGTTTCAACCCTTCCTTAATCATGCTTGGGCATGGAAGTTTATACGGGTGTGATAAAGAAGAGTGCAGATAACCCTCTGTCCTCCTGTCTTGGCCCTTTTGGGATCAAAAGGAAAAAAGTGAGTTGGGAGGAAGGGAATGCAGCCACGTTCCAGTAAGAAAATAATAGCAACATAAGTTAACAAATAGATATTTAATTCCTGGTGACTTTGAATATTCCAGTTGCCATAACAACACGCTGAGACTGTGGCATATTTTACAGCACATGCATTTAAAGAACTTTATGAGCCATAACCAGAAAATTCCATCAGGATTAAAAGCAAACAAAACTGAAAATACACAGTTATTAGCTCTCCATCAGCTTATGTAAAACCTAGGAAATCGAGGGTATGTGTTCTGTACTCAGATGGAAGCAGCCCCATGGAAAAGCACATGGAGGCTGCCATGCTGGTAATGCTTTTGCCCATAGATCAGTAACAGTTTGGAGGCCGTCTGCCAGAGGGGGACCATCTCATTTGTGGGGACCATTCTATCCCTGACTTTGCTCGCAGAATGATCTGGGGAGAAAATGTTGGTGATTGCCTAAACCTGAGTTTTTTTTTTTTTTTTTTGCTTTAATTACAATTTGAAATTCTGCTGGTTTGGGTTTAGAGCTTGTATGGGACCTCTAACCATCCTACCATCTGCTGGCAGTGGGGCCACAAGGGGAGGTACTGTTGTGAGGAAGCCACCTTGACGCTAAGGTGAGGGATCCTAGCTTTCTTTAGCAGCCACCATCTCCTAGGGAGCCATGATCACTTTCTGTGGTGAGTAGGCAACCTTCATTTCCAGTCAGAAGAGCAGGAGTTCACACACTGGGTTCTGTACTTTGAATCCAGCATTTGCTCCTTTGCCTTGCAGAAGTCTTGCTCCTCATCATATGTAAGTTGGCGTAACCTTGCCTTGCTGGTTTCACCAGCTCCAAATTTGGCTGTGGTTTTCCTAACCTGCTGTTAGTGACGACACCCTTAAAAACAGACAGAGAAGAGCTAAGAAAAGGATGCCTGCCTGTGTCTGCAGCCTGGCTGGGATTCATTTTCAGAAGAGTGGGTCTGCCTGGCTCATGTGACCAGTATCTGACCTAAAAAAGTTGGCTTAACTTTCAGCTCTGTTGCTTTTCCCACTGCTGACCACCTCAGCAGAAAGGCCTGCTCTGAAGAAGCTTATCCCCACAGTCTGAAATACCTCCCTGACTCCTACTGCCAAAAGATGCTGTTGTTACCTGCTCAGTTACCAAAGCAGCGTTTGCTCCCCCTCCGTTTCTTTGGAATTGCATGGTGTCAGTTACGAAATCTGTGACATCTGCAGAATACTCGGACAGCACCAAAGAACGGACTTTATATCAAAACAAATAGCACAGAGCAGTCATTGTGTCCTCTGTATGTTTGGTCTCTTCCAAGGAATTCCTTCTCAAAACTTTTCTGTGATGTGATAAAATCATGTATTTTTGTAGTGGTATTTTGATTTATCCTTTATGATGTGTAGTTTTGAACTCTTCCAGAGGTTCTATTAAATTTTCTTCTGAAGCATATAAAGTATAAGGTAAAGTAATTCTTTGAATTTTTATTTAATTTGGTTTGGAAAGGAAGGTATTTTAAGTTTGCCTGACTTGAACCATGATACTTAAGGTATTGTGAAGATAGAGTCAGGAGTTGGTTTGGGACTGTTTTGTTGATTAAAGAGAATGTACTGGTAATTCAACAGCTGTTGTCATCAGCAATTTCATCAGGCTTTGGGTAGGGCTCTTATGGCATGCAGCATGGGGAAGCTCAGGGTGTCACTGCGTGGGTGAGAGTTTGGTGCTGTATGCAGCCAGAGTAAGATAATCCACAGATAAGGAGTTGACAGTGGGAATCAGAAATAACCCCGCGGGGGTGTTGTGTGTGGGACTGGGCTGGAGGTGTACCGTACTTCACTTCTCTTTGCCTTTCTGTTGGAAACCACCCTGCTCTTTACTCTTGGAATGGGTCAGTACACAAATCCCGCTTTACAAGGGATGGATGGGTGAAAATGCCGCTTCACATGCTTGTCGATGGTAAACTGAACAGAAGCAGGAAGGAAGCCAGTATGTGACAGGCAGCCAGGTCTAGGTAATACAGAAAACTACATGGCATTGTTTTATACTGTCCCCTTGGTCCATAACTACCTTCTGCTGCCCTCTTTGTTACAACATCCATGACGATCATGGCTTGTTCTTTCCTTTGCTTACGATGAGCCAGATCTGCGTGGTTCCCGTCGCTAGTGTACACAACTGCTAACACCCTGTGCCCCATGTGTGGCACTAACCTTCCCACCGCCATCGGGAGGTCAAGTCCCAGAACATCGCTGTGCTTGTGCTCCCTTTCCTTACAACAGGAAACAGTCAGACACGTTTGGGTGGACAAATAACTTCCCAGCTAACTTTTCATTCCTCCATTAATACATTTTAGGGTTACATGATCTTGTTCTAAAATTTTCTACCTATTGCTTTCTGTAAGTAGCACAGTGCCTGCAAAGCCTTCCTGTGATCTGGTCATTGTTTGCGTGAGAGCAAAAGCCAAAGAAGATCTGTTTTATCTGTAACAAATATCTTGCATTGCTTAAATGTTCCTTGTGCCTTAAAACCTTTTCCGATATCAGCTCTTTTTAATTTCTTCTCCTGCTTTGCTAGTATGCAACCCTGTAATTGCGTCTTCAGATCTCTAGAGGCTTTTGAGCTGTAGAATTTAAGAAAGGACCTCCAGGATTTAAGTTCCATGTATACTTTCTAGATACTTGAAATCTTCTGAGGGAGCATAAGAGTAATAATAATCCAGGGTAACTTTGGAAGCAAACTTTAAAATTGATTTTCCCCATTTCTTTCCCTTGCTAAAATTAAATAGAAAAGAAGCAAAAGAAGGGGGGGTGGGGTGGGGGAGAAGCAATTTTCAGGGAAAGCGTTCCACTCTGAATATCAAACATCCTGTGCTAGGAGTGGATCTGTGGGGTTATGACCACCATCTTTGTCGTCCTCCATTTTGCTTTCCAGCTGTTATCCATCTTTCTTTCTTTCGAGTCTCTATTCTTATTACTGGAAATGGAGATTTGGTGCATCTCTAGTTAGAAGAATAATTATCCTATTCTCTCCTGCCTAGATCAAAGCAAGAGAGAAATTGTTAAGAATGGGAGGTAGGGACAACATTATGCTGTTTGATATAAAACATTTTAAGGAGAGAAAGGGAGGTGTTCAAGCTGCAGTCTGTTCACAAATCTCATTACTGGAAGATCCTTCACTTCTAGGGCACTTGATCAACCCCAATCCAGCTCTCATTTCACGGGGGCGTTGGGGATATGTACTATTGTATAGTCAAGTCTGACCCATGTTTAAGCAAGTGGTTGGCTGTGAGGAGTTGTGGCATGGCTGCTAAGATCTAAGAGTTAGAGTCCAGCTGAAAACGAAGCCCAAAGCATGTCTGGTAAGGAAGTTATCTAAAGCCTTTTGACCGATCAGAAATGGATCATGTGTGTATGAAGGCACATAGATGCATATGAAAGCACATAGGTGTTGAATGGGCTCTCTAATGTATTGGTTACTGTTCCCAGCTCCTTGCTGTTTTTTCCTGAGGTATCAGAGCATGTGCTGACATCTGGGCGAGGCGGTGACGTTTGCAGACGTTTTGCAGACATCAGCCCAGCAGCGCTGCCCTAGGAAAGTTGCGAGGAGGGGAGCTAGTGGCATCCAGTGGGCAGTGGTGGACTGGGAAAAGGGAGTCTGTTGTCCATCATGTGGGTGAGGTGACTCTGAGACCTTTTGATTGAATCTTCCTGTAATTATGTTCTATCAAGTGCCTGATTTATAAGTGAGCTCTTCACTGGTTTATTATCTGCTGCTTTGACCACTCCCTTGGCTGCTGCTGAATCCTGCTGCTGGTGTTGCCACGGGCACTGGTCTTAGCTGGTGAAAGCTGTGTGATCAGGCCAATGGCTGCTGCACTCTCAAAAAAACAACAAAGAGCCCCTGGTTTCCACTCCGTTACTTTGGGTTTCCCCCAGAGAGACTTACAGTAGTCTTCCATTTCCCAACAGGCAAGAAGATCCTACTGCTAAGGTTCTGTCCATCTTAACAGTGGCTGGCTGGTATTTAAAAGCAGCCTGCAGAAATCGTGCCTCTGCATGGATGCTGTGGGTGTGGACGTGGGGCTGGAGCTGTGCAGCAGAGATGCTCACTGGTGTTGTGCTCTCAGATGAGGCTGCCTTGTTCTGGCCGTTCTGTAATTCCTCTGGTGGCTTCTGGAGGCCTGGATGAGTAACCGCGTGTGCTGGAGTACCGTACCAGTGAGTGCCTACACGGGTTATTTCTTCTTCCTCCCACATACCCAGGCTTTCAGCTTCTTCCAGGAACATTTGCTCTCGCATGAATGGAATCAGGGTCATAGTAGGAAGAAGCAACGACGTGTCTGAGTTTTCTTGTCGATGAGTCACACCGTAATGCCTTAATTTGACTACAGTGTGTTCCTCAAGATGGATCTCTATGCAAAAAAGATTGCTTCCTCCCCTGCGCTTGGGGAGAAGACAGATGCTTCAGACTGCTGTCGACAAGAACAACAGAAGACACTTAAGGCTGAGTGTGCCATTCACCCAGCTACACCCAGCCTGTGTACAGGGCTTTCTGGTGCTGTCTCAAGTGACCCAGGCACCAGAATTTCAACCCTTCTCTTTAGGAAGATTTTCTACTTCAGTAGGTCTCTTGGTAGCAAAGATGGCCTTACTTTGAAGCTCAGGTCCTCTTCTCAATTTTTCTCTGTGTGTAGAAAAATGTCATGACACAGCAAAGCCCAGATTTCTATAACCGTACTACGGTGTCTACGGAAGAGTGTGGTGCAGCCTGTTTATGTTGGCTTTGAAGGCGAGCTGCTTGTTTTGGGTGGGAATGTGGATGTTTGGTGATAACTGCAGACTGTGGTGCTTGAGCCATGTAAGACTTTACTCATCCATGTAACAAAACCAAATTAAAAACCATCGTTGCTGTTTTAAAAAGCTGATATAGTTGGCATGGTACTAAAGTATGTTCATGACTTTAAAAAGCCCTCTATATAACTAAGAGAATAAACCACAGAGTTTAAGTTGTTGAATGAGGAACAAACTGCATATTTCCTAAGCCTTCACAAGGTATTTTTGTGTGTTTTAAATTGGAGAAACTTCAGACTTTTTGAATGGGTTTCAAGCATACTCTCTAAGAAATTTGACTTACTTGTAGCCTGCCTTCTGTCTTTTGGGAAATCTGAGCAAATTTAGCTTAGTAGTACTATAGCTGTTTGTTTTCCTTTTGTAGCTATGTATTGGCTGAATTTAAAATCTGTATGATCAAACAGTTCTGTAGCACTACTGCTCAGAGTGTTTGCATTTCATCTTTTTGCTGTAAAAATAAATCCAGTGGCATAATGATGCTCTTGGTTTTTGGCAGAGATCCTTTTCTAATAATTTCTAACATTTGCTTTGATTTATTTATTCCACCCTCCCATCTCACCCCCTTACTCCTCCTGGGCTTTCACACCGTGAAGCTGGAGGCGCTTTCCAGTGTTCCTGTTGGGATGTAACCTGGTGCTTGCTGACTGTGAGGCCAGGGGAGCAGGAGCCTGCACACCTGGGGTTTGCTTTGCACTGAGCAGAAGCTTCTGGGCTCAGGCAGGGTACAGCTGCGGTGCTGAGAAGGCTGCTGGCCGCATTGCTCCCTTCTGCAATTTTATTTAATTCTGATTGCAATCAATAATATATCTATATGTAAAAGGGTGTGAGAGTGCGTATATGTTCATAATGTATATCTACACCAACACACATATAGTCATTCTGTGATCAGTTCTTAAGTGTGGTGGGTTTCCTTATCCACACTTACCTAGAGAAAGATGTTTGTATGTACATAATGCACATATGTATCCATACAGACAAAAGCCGATACTTTTCTCTTGATTTTCCTCTTCAAATCAAGTACCACTCTTCAGCAACATCACATTCCCCAGAAGGAGGGATTTTTTTAAGCAACAGAATATAGAAATGGGCAAGGAAGGAGAAGGACTAAGGTGAAAAAATGTCAAATGTTTGGGGACATACATCTCTCTTCTCATTGATGGGGAAAGAAATGGGAGCTAAGTTCAAACCAATCCTTTGTCACTTGGAATTGATAGGTGTAGCCTTTCCAAAGGGCCGGTTTCAATCCTTTGAAGTGCACACCTCTCCACCCCGTTCATAAAAATGCAACTGGTCTCTCAGCTGCGGGTCGGTCTGTTTAGTTGTGTGCTTCAAAATTGTCAGTAGGTATAATTCCCACATTAGGGGAAGAGAGGGAAGACTGGAGCGAAAAAAAGTAGCTGACAAAGTGATTGAAAATGTAATTTAACAGAAGAACGGAGATTAATAATCTGCTCAGAAGTGTTATTTTCTTCCTTCCCCACCCAAACCCTGGGGGCTTTTGTTATCCTAGGTAAGCAGGCTATGCAATGCTCTGCTTTTACTCCCAGGATTAGGGAGGACATCAGCTTCAGGACTTCAACTTTTTTTTTTTTTAAAAAAAAAACTTCGCCTCCTCCTCTTCCATTCCCTGAAGGGCTGGGCTGATAAAGGTATTTGGGATGTTGTAAGCATTTATATAACCATGGTACAATCTTTTTTTCCTTTTTTTTATCACTAGGAGTTAGCTGCAGCACTTTGTGATGGAAGCGGGAGAGCTCTGTGCCATGTATTTCCACATTGACCTCTCCTTGCCCCTCCCATAAGCAATGGCATGGGAGGTCCTCGCTATAATTCATGGCTTCACCTTGGCTCTGCTCCTTTCTTTTATTTTGGTAGCCACCTTTTTGGAGGAGAAGGCAGACAGCTACAAATTGTCGATGCAGGCAGCAGAAGTCAATAAGAAGGCAGGTGGGAATGAGATTGAGGGAGGCAGCTATAGATTTCTTAGCTTATTTCTTGCGAGTTTTTCAGAACCTGTGTGATTCACTCTTGTCAGATACTATTTTCAGCCCCGCAGAGATGAGCACATTCCCGTGGTGAACAGAAAAAGGCTATCTGCATTCTCACATTTTTCCTTGAAAGTCTTGAAGCTTCATTTTTGGCAGATCCTTTAGTGGTAGGGCACGAATGGGAGATGGCAGAGAGGGGGGAAATCACCTCTGCCCTTCCTACAATGATGTGCTGCAGCGAATGCCTGTGAAATTGGGGAAGGCAGATAGAGGCATGCTGGCAAGTGCAGGAACAGGGGAAAAAGTGATTTCAGTGCAACTGAAAGTGAAGTATTGGTAACAGGATTGTCAGGGGCAAGAAGAACTTGTCTGAATATCAAGGAGCAATGTCTTGATTCTTAGACTGATTGGAAGCTACCAGTTCCCTTCCAAGGTGCATTTAGAAGTTTGATTGTTCAGTGCCTTTAAATTCAAGCCTAGAGAAAGCGCAGCATATGGAACAAACCTCTCCCAGCCCTGACATGGACTGGAATAACCTCACAGACGCTTTCTGACCTTACTGCCTGTTTTGGCTTTCTAAAGGGTACCTGAGAATTCATTTTACTGAAAGAGTTTAATTTGGCTCTGATTTGTTTCTGTTGTCCAGGAATTTTCTGATCTGTTTGGTCTCACTTCTTCTCCAAGCCAAAAAAGTGTTTATATTAATTTGCTTTAAAAAAAAGGTGGAGATAATGGAAAATTAAGGCTTTGTTTTTGCTATCTCAATGTTGAGGTCTTGGAAAACCACAGAAGTCAGCCTTTTATGTTATACTTGAGATGTAAGATAAGCTGGAGGTGGGAGAAGGTCTCTTAAGTCATCCTCGGGGTAGGAAGCCCCAGAGCGTTTCTTGGGAGTCTTGGGCCCTGAGGGACGGGCAGTGGCAAAGAGCAGTGGGGTAGTGCAGGAGAACTGGCGCATTGCTGTGCTCCAGCCCAATTGGATTACCTGCTTACTCATCCGTTCTCCTGAGCAGATGTCAGAGCAAGGAGGTGACAGAGGAATTCATTAATACTGCAGGAGGTCAGTAAGCTTGCACGGGAGAAGCTGAAAGGAATGAGACCTCCTCTGTGTATGTACAGAGCTGTGCCTGTCTCTGCCCTGCCCTAGGCCTGCTGGAATTTGCTTTAGAAGCAGTTGCAGGAGCCTGCTCTCTCCATGGAGAGCACTGACGTTGCTCCCTCCTCTGCCAGGGGATTGTGTGGCTGGCCGCTCGCTTCACCCCAGCGCCTGACAGGAGTGCAGGGAACCAGAGGCAATGTGTATCCCGTAGGCACCTCAAAGGTGCTTATTTTAGAGTTGCAAGACAAGCAGTTGCTTGTAGAGAACACAAGTGTTAATCCTCCCAGTGGGGAGGGAGGAAGCTGCGTTCCTGTAGGGACTGCGACGTGCTGCTGCTAATGCAAAGAGGCAGCTGCTCCGAGGAGCCTCAGCCTTCCTCTGCCCCTCCGTCGCTGAGAGCAGCAAGGATGTGAAAGCTCCCCACAGCCAGGCAAAACTCGAATTTTACAGGGAGCTGGTGTGGAGGTTTGGGATGGATCATTAGTCTCTCTGGCTACAGCTACTGTTAGCCCCCAGACTTGTTTCATTTAAACCGCTCACGAGATGAATTGGGTCATCACCTGGCTTGGAGACTGAACGTGCTGTCGTTTCCTCTCTTATGTCTTTCCCTATGGCATGGTCTCTGGGAAGAAGACAGTCTCGTTAGTTCAGTCCTCTGAGTCCTTTATGTGATGCTGCCAGTTTCTTATTGCTAGTGACAACAGGAGAAATCCATTCCTACTGTCTTTGAATAGATTTCAGCCCAGACCTTACAAGTGAGCCACCTCCTCTTTCTGGGGAGGGTGTATGAATGGAAGGGGTACATGCTGCCCTCCAGGAATTGGTTTCCCTTGGCTGGATCACCACAGCATGTGCAGCTGATAGATGCCATCAGCAAAGAAGGGTGCTGCCTGCTGGGAGACCTTTAAGGAAATCCCAAATGCTGCAAAAACAGATGTTCCAAGGAAGTTCCTGAAGGCTTGGAAGGATGTTATGAGATGTAATAATGTGACACTGTGCACAGGGATATTCACTGAAATATTGAATAGAAAATGAAAAAAGCACAACACCTTTGCAAGCCAGCAGACCTCTTGCTTTAGTAGGGGCTCATTCCCTGAGGGAACACTGTTGCTTAATTAATCTGAACTTGGGACAAGTGAGGCACATAACAGCTCTTTTAAATCACTTCTAGTTTGTATCTAAAGCGACAGTGTGTTTTACTAGGTGAAGATGCTAATTTGGCATTACCTTGTGCATTCTTAGCTCTGGTCACCTGGTTGCAGCCTGGTGGTATGCAGGTGCAGAGACATTGCTGCTTTCTGTGGGGCTGAAGTGTTCTGTTTTGTGTGTTTAAAAGCGGGGGGGGTAATATTGTGCCCACCTTCTATACGTAAGCTGTCCGGCTGTTTCCCTGTCTCTTGTGAATGCTTTAAGGAAAGAAGACTCCTTCCAGGGAAAGCAGTGACTTATTCAGTGGGCTGTATGAGAACAAGTGTCTGATTCCAACACTGCAGTGACTGCTTTCGTGCCTGCAAGGAGCCCTGCCTGCCTCCCTGCAGGACTCCCCAGGGCTCCTGTGTGGGGCACGTGCTGCTGCAGGGTCCCTCCGAAGTCTGAGGCGTCCCCAGGGACAGGGCTGCTGGTGGGAGGCAGAGGTTAAGGAGCAGGAGGGAAGAAAGTCACAGTAAGCAGCAATATTCTGAAGCTTTCAGGGAGGGACAGGGGAGAAGGTTGCTATAGTACAGCCTAAATGATGAGGGGAGGAAAAAAAAAAATCCTTCAGTATTGGATCTCCTCTATGCTTTAGAGTTCTTTCATTTGTTGAAATAAGGCAGGTTGACAATGCTGTTTTCTCCCAGGATGTTGGTTAACAAATTATCGCTGTATCGTAGCTATTAGATTAACCTCTGCTCACCGCCGGAGCCCTGAGAGTTACTCCGTAGACCCCTGATACATTAAATGAAAAGTTACTTCTAGAGCTGAACTGGAGAAGTGCTGTCTCAGATCTCCGCCAGTTAAGCACAAGTTTAAAGAGAGGCACTGTCGAACCAAATGATGACATGTTCAAGTCCGACCCTTAGAGAACTTGTGTGCCTGGGAGCTGAGCTCTGAGAGCAATTTAGTCTTTTACAGCTACATCAAGAAAAGAAATCAGAGATGGGCCGTGGCATGGGGAAAAATCAGCTTGTGGGAAGAAATCAATTTATTATTGAATAAATGAAAAGATTGCAGTACTCATTGCAACCATGCTTTAATGGACATCCCACAATTGTTCTTAAGCGTCTTTCATCTTGAAGGATCCCGAAGTGCTTTCAGAATTGTGAGGACTGGAGGATTTATTTGCTTGCAGCTGATGTTCTGTCATTTAACAGCACATTGTAATTCAACTTACGCAGCTAAGGACAGGAATGAAGAAAAATTCCCCATCTTATTGAAACTTCAAAGGGGATAATTACTGGTGTTGGTAAGTGGCCAGGATGTCTGAACTAACATTGTTCTTGAGATGTTTAAAGGAAGATGTTGGGAAAGCCCACACTCTTTATCTGTTCCAGGGCATGTCCTCTGCAGTGACATTGCGACCTCTGGTATCAAATCATGATCAGTATTCCTTAAGGTCAGAGAATTATGTGGTACCAACTTACTGGGTTCAGTTCCTTCAGCAAGGCATTGCCGTATGGAGGTGTTGCCTTACCACTCATTCAGAAGGAAGTACATCTAGATTTTTTTTGGTTCTTTCCACAGAAATGTAAGCTCTGGAGGTTAACCATGCAAGAACAACGTTGACATACATACCTGGAGCCAATATTTCCATGGTTGTCCCATGGTTTACAGACTTAAGTCTGCATAAATCATGTGGGAGAAATACTGTCTCAATCCAGTCAAAAAGGAAAGCTAGAATGCCAAAAGGAAATGGCATTGTTGCATATAAATCTGGTGAGTTAGTAGGAAGATTTGATGAAGTCGGTCTTCAGAGGGCAAAGGTTCCCACTGGCTAATTGTTTATGAGGACAGATTCGTTAATGACTTGGAACTACTGAAGTGTTGTTGACATTTACAGCTGAAGCTTCAGAGGAGAGTGATTGATCTCCAAGCCCATGGAGGAGAGGCAGTATTTGAAGCCAGTGCCCTCTCAGGTTCCTCTGACATCTGCTCTAGCACACTTGGCAGTGGCTTCCAAGTAACTACCCCATGGTCTGCTGCATTTGGCATACTTGTAGGTTAGTACTGAAAATGAAGAAAGCAAGAAGGAACAAATTTCTTATCACCAACTCTCAGATTTTGCTCTGCAGAACCGTGCTGCTCTGAACTTTGCTGGTGACCACAGCTGTATTTTCAGATGTGCTAAACATCTCTGCCAGTCACAGGGTAATTCAGTCAGACCTTGCCGCAGCGCACAACCAGAAGCTCATCAGATAATCTCCTATAAAGCAGTACCTGCCTGTGATGGGGCCTCCACTCCGATCTGTTTCACTCCTCTTCTAATCAAATCTGGCATTCTTTAGGCAGTTTTGCCATGCTGGAGATCCAATTGTTTTTTCTAAAACGTTTAAATGTAATAATCTCTGATTTCCAAATTATATTAGCATATGGAAAGACAGCAAACAAGCTGCCAGGAGTTTTCTGGGATTTCTTCCATCCTTAGACTGACAGGGCTTGTTTAAATCCGATCTGTAATGGTAACAGACATGGTTTTTGCATAGACACATTTTGCTCTCCTAAGAAATAACAAATAGGCAGCAATGTCATACATTCAGATTCCGATGGGGAGCTTTCAAGGTTAACCTCAAGGGCTCTCTTACTTGCGGCTGATGAAGTTGTCAGTGTTTCTCATTGGAGGCACAGCCTCACGGTTGCTTGCCTGGGGAGAGATGCCACTGTCCAGCATCCAGGCAGTGTGCATCTTCTCTGCCTTGTTTGTGTCTTCCTTTCAATTTATTCTTTCTGTCCTGTCTTGTTGCTTGTATTTGGGATTGCAAAATAAGCGAACTGTTGAGCTGTGATGTGACCCAAATTGTCTGGCATCATCAGCATGCTGGCTGGTGAGACTTGGCTGCAAAATCGTGAGATCCATATCATGCAGCGCCCTCCCACAGACCAGTTGCTTCATGTAGCATGTAAAGAATACACACCAAGCTTAAATGGACTACATATTTTTTATTTATAAGAACAAACTTTGTCCCAAGTGGAAAGTAAAACACTGTGCAACTTCTGGAAGTTCGTCTCAACATGTTTGTTCCACAGCTACCTTAAGCAATATGGCACCAACAGCCCGAAAACATCATAAAGGCTGCTCCTATGTCATCAGCTCCCACGTCACTACTTAGTGCAGAGGGACAGAGATGAAGGAGTCCAGTGCACCTGTGCCTTACCGTGAGCAGCAGGGTTCAACTGGATGTAGGCAACTGTGAAATAGATGATGAGGAGGAAGCAAGCAATTAAGGTAATTTGTGCTAATGTAAACCATCTATATTCACAGCTATTTCATATGGTGCCTACTTGGCGCATAAAATGTAATGATAAATAGTTCATGCGATTTTCTATATCAGAGGTGAAATCCCACTGACCTCAGTGGGAATTTTTGCTTTCAAACCCGTGACCCTAGCTAAGTCTTTCCACTTCATTTCCTCATAAGCTTGAGGTAAAACCTCGAGCATTTGGTTTATCTGCCTGCTGATGCACATAGCAGAACTGTTAGTGAAACCAGCATCCACAGAGAAATGGGGATAGGTTCTGCAGAGGACACTGACGTAGGTAGTTTTCCGTTGCCACAGCAATTTATGCTGACTGAGGCCGTGGTCTTGAGCAAGTCACTTGAGTCCTGCATGTGTTGTGCAACTCGTGAGAGCAAGATGCTGCACTTAACAAGTGTATTGCAAGGTGTCATGTAGGACGCAGAGCGGGCTGAGAGAAAACTGGGAGCAGGAGGGGGCAAAGGATAGCTGTATTAATGAACAAATGGCTTGCAGGTCATCTCACACACCTATTCAAATACTCAACACACCTCGCAATCTGTACAGAGGAGTCTGTAATCACTTGCCTGTATTATCTTCAGGTTCATTACATATAGCTTAGTACATGAAACGAAAGAGGGAAGAATGTATACGTTTGACATGTTATAGAAAGGTCTATTGTAGCATTATTATTTAAACTGAAATGTGGTTCTAATACCAGAGTTACACTTACGGTTTTATAAAAAGGCAACGAGCTCATTCATATGAACTTTTCTGTGATCACAGAGTTGTTTTAATCTGTTGATTCTGAGGAATGTTTTGAACGGGAGCTAAAATGGCCTTGTTTTATTGGTGGGTAACTTAAAGCATCAAGAAATGTGGTTTGGATGAACTTGGAGAAAGTCAGGAGTACACGGGACATCCAATCTGCTCTGCCTCCATCCCTGCTGGCCATGGTCTAAGATGACCTTTGGCATGAAAAATCTTACTTCTGACTCCAAACTGGGGAATGAATCATAAGGAGAATATTGAAAGCAAGTGAGGGCGGACCTTTGATTATTGCCTTGGCTGCTTTCTGAAGAAAATAAATATCTTAAAGCATTTATCAAGGATAGGGAATGCTACCAGCCTCTTTCTGCCTAGAGAAAGAGGCTGGCTGATCTCTTTGCTGTTGAGACTTTTCCATACATGAGACAAATCTTCTTTTCCTCCTCGCAGACAGTAATTTCAGCCGTAAAGAAACATTGTGCTTTATTTCCAGAATGTTACTTGCTCTGCAAAGGAATAAGTATATGTAAAATAAAAATTGAGGCTAAGATGATATATAGTAGAGAAACACAGCAGTGTTGTAAAAGAACTAACGGCATGGAGATGAACATGTGGTTGCAGAATGAATGATTGTTTTTCAAATCCTTTCCTTGTTGAAGTTAACATTCTGTTGTGGCTCTTTTTGCCCCATCTTGCCTTTTATTTTGCTTTAGAGGGAATGTTGGTGATACGCTTCAAAGATTCACGTTCTCACTTCTAATAAAGTTTCAGTAGCGTGGATACTAAAGGTTCCCAACTCTACTGCTCTGCATTAATGTACTGCTGTACTGTAGGAGAAGGTGGGTGATACGACTGGTTTTTTTTTTTTTTTTTTTTTTTTTTTTTTTTAAAGTGCAGGATTTGCTTCACACTGTTAGCAGAGATAACAGGAGCTCAAGACAACCTGATGTGAATATGCTGCAGTGGCTAAATACAGTAGTGGCGTGTATTTTGCAAATATTCCTAAGTACATGGATTCTGGTTTTGAGTTGTGTGTGTGCTTAACTTTTGCATTTAAAAAACAATCTGAAAAGATTTTCATTCATTTTATTCTTAAAAGCAAACAAAAACCATCTACCCAGAAAGAAGTGTTGGGGGATTACTCAAAAGCAATTGCTTTCCCTAGAGATCCATAATCATATGAAAAATACAAGCTTATCCACAATAGCAGTTTTTTCCTTTCTTCAGAGGGTTTAGAAGCGTTATGCATCCATTCTTAAGTGAAATTAAGCTGAGCAGAATTTGAAGTGGAAAAACTTCCTTTCACCAAAATTTGTTGAACTTTGATAACTTTTCTGAGGGAAGAGAGAAAGAAATCCCACTTCCACTGCTTTCTAAGAGGAGTCTGGGTGAAACAGCAGGGTAGCAAATACTCGTGAGTTGTCTTACGCTTGTCTTACGAAAAGCCAAGTGAGCTTTTCTGTGGTTGTTTCTGCATCTTTTGATCTATATGCTTTTTTCAAGTCCCTTGCTCCTGTCACTGTTACCTGGCAGATATACACCATCTGGAACTGCTCTTGCCAAGTGAAGTAACCCCTCCTTATGCTCACCACACTGACAGACTTAAGGATCACATAAAACGGTTTCTAGCCTGTGTCATGAAGAAAAGATGTGAAAAGAATGCTGCTAGCACCGCGACCTTCCATTGCAGCCAAGGCTTAGGGACGTGCCCAGCCAGAAACAAGCAAATCGTCAGCCCAAGCAGGAATGCCGCTCACGTACTACTACCACTATAGTTTATGGGGAGTCTGGACCTTGTTTAGTTGTAAAGTTGAGTGCCCAAGAGTGTAATGCATATCCAGGTATGTTACAGAGATGGGAGCAGCAGGGTGAGATGCAGGCTGTTGTCTTAGCAGCACTGGTAGTGCAGGGTGGATCTGAGGGGGATCTGATTGCTTGTTTTTTTTTTTTTTTTGGCTGATATGAATCATCAGTATTGAAAGTGAGTGCTTGTGCTGAGGTGGTAAAAGACTGCTTTCTGTGTGGGTCAGTGCGTAGCCGTGGTAGAGTTTTTCTGCATCCTCCTGTTTCTGTATCTCTTTCCCTACAGCAGAGATAACAGCTGTGTAAGACGCTTAGGCCATTCAGGCTGGTATCAAATCGCCTGGTTTTCCACCAGTGTAACTGCTAAAAGTATTAGAGTTACACTAGCATCAGAGTCAAGTAATGCTCTGATGATTCAGGCCACTAAGGTTTAAAGCTTTCTGTAAAAACACTAAGTATGGTGATTATCTGGGGCTTGAATCTGGACACTGAATAAAATGCAAATATATTCAGGCAGTGTCTCTGGACATTCATTTAGGGAAGGGGGAGCTAGAGAGGGAGAGATGCAGGGATAGTGATTTGATTTTTAGCCTTCTAATTTATGCCTCCTTGAATCCACTTAGCAGAAACTTCTTAAAAATAGCATTCTGTTCATTGCTACTCTTGCTCATTTTCATTTTACATTATTGCAGGCTCACACAGCTTGCCGTACAAACTGATCATGTGGATCTTGTGGCTGCTCCAAATCTCACAGCTCTATTGCTATCTAGGACAGAAGCTTGTTCCTCTGTCTGTGGCGATGCATCGGGCGACTACTTAACTATTCCTTTTACTTCTGGAAATAGCATGAGGTATGCTGAGAAGCACGGTGCCCTGTGAAGGGTCAGTGTCATTGTTTGGGGCCAACAAGGCACTAGGACGGAGTTGTGCTCCCCTGCGTGTCCAGTGATCTAGCGCTTCAGTCCATGGCCACCAGTTGTATTTTAAATCAATTTCTCTTAAAATGCCTTCTCTGAAAAGTGATTTTGAGGATATTAAGCCATAAGATTGAGGGGGGGACCCTTCAGATCCGGGAGGATGTTATCTCACTGCGCACAGGCCTCGGGAGGGCGCGTGGCGCAGGAGATAAGGCTGCGGCCTGCTCCCCCAGGACCAGGGGCTGCAGGACGGCCGTGCTCCCTGCAGCTCCCATGGGGGGACGCAGCCCCCGCAGGCAGTGGGGGGGGGGGGGGGCGGAGGGCGGGGGGAACAGATCAGAAATCAGCACAAACACACCCGGGAGAGTTAGAGCTGTCCACCAGGAGCTTGGCATGGTTCCCTGCTGTTGCTCCTGAAAGGGCTCTGATCTCATCCATTTTATAGCGTCAGCCTCCCTCGGTTGGTCTGCTGGTGTTCTTGGTAAATCACTCAGCACAGGCTGTGTGCCAATTAGTGAAGCAAGCTGTTTGTGTTCAGGGAGGACAGGTGCATGTGTAGGGTATGTCGCTACTGGTTTTGGTATTGTTTCTACCTGTAGGAAGCTCAGGGTAGGAGAAGGACTCCTCTGAAAACCCTATTGCTTTGTAATCTGATTAATGGTGTATTTAATTGCTCCTGGAAAGGGAAGTCCTCTGGCAGATGCTGTCAGAAAGGCTAGGTTATGTATGTCAAGTCTTAAGCTTTACAGAGCTTAAAAATAAATACATAAATAAAAAGTAGTGGTGCATCCCCAGACATGTGGGTGGCAGAAGTAGCTACGTACTTTGGAGAATATCCTGAATTTTCCTTCCTGCTGTTCCTGTGAAGTCTTAAGTGACCATGTTATGTGGCACTGAGATGGCAGACGAGTCTGAAATCATTGTGAAATTGCTGATAACTGTTTATTTTACTTCTGATGTTTACTTCCTTAGCAGAGGCTTCTGTATTTGATGGCTCTTGAAACTCCTTTTGTGTTCATTTCACTGAAATGAATTATTTTGTTTCCTGCTCTCCTGCAAAAGAAAACAACCAGGGAGCGGGCTGTGTGGAACGGACTGTGTCGCTGGCTGTGGGTGCTCTGCAGTTTGCAGAGACTTGTGTCAGCACTGAGGAGGAATGGAGAGGGATTCTAATGCTTTGTAGTTAGTGTGGTTGAGTCCATAAAGGAGCTTTACTGGCCCAGTTGCCTAAGAGGGCAGGGAACGCTTCCTACCTTTGTGTAATAGACTTTGGGCTGTTAATTTTTCCCTCTTTCTCTGGAGCGCTGCAGATTAGATTCAGCTAGAGATAGTCTGCAGGCTGTGCCGGGTGTGTTGGTGCTCCCATTGTCACTGTGTTATCCCTGGTGCCTGATGGTGTATCTCGTTCACAATGTCAGGATTAAAGCAATCGTCAGATTTGGGGTGAGAAAATTCAATTTATTCTGTTGAGATTGTCAGGCTTTGTTTTGTTAAAGGCCTTCCACTATGGAAATGAGCACGGTTTGTTTCATGAGATTGTAAGAGGCTCTCTTTTAACATATTCTCTGCTTAAAAGAGAGCTGGAGTGGTGGTGTGCTCAGTCCCTTCTGCTCTTGCATGTTCTGGTTGTGGGCTGCAGTGTTCGGGCTGCGATGTCTGCCAGAAGGTACTGGAAGCCTTCTGTGGCCTGCGATCTTTGGGCTTGTGTGCTGGAGGTGTTGGTGAAGCTGGAGTTGAAATGGAGGAGTTTGTGGAGTTTGGCTGGGCTACTTCAGTAGTACCCATGGGAATGACTTCTGACAGGGATGCAGCCTCTAGCCCTGTCTCCATGAAGTCATAAATACACCATTAATCATATTTCTGCTCTCAATAGTCACCATCCTAAAGCTCTTCTGAGGTTGAATATTTGGTTAATGATTTCTGGGACAGTTTTCTACAATTTTTCTGTATGCTGTCCATGAAATAAAACATTCAAAAGCTGTTGCTTAACAAGGCACCAGTGGAGCAGAATTTTTCAAGAAGTGCACAGCTGCAGATGCGCTGATCAGGGTGGTGCTGGCCACTGCAGGCTTGGAAACAGCCTTGTAGACACTTGGGCATACGCTGGTGTTGACTGAAGGTGCCTGTGGGATGTAGTGGTGGTTTTTGGGGTGAGCCTTCGGTGGGTAAATCCACCTCATGTGACTGTTTGTACAGTCCATGTGTGAGGGCCTTGCCCAGGAGGCTGTGGCGTGGAGCCTTGGTGGTGGTGGCACTTCTCCTCCTGCCTGGGGAGGTGGGACTGGGGTAGGTGGTGGGGCTTGTCCCGAGGAAGGCTTCCGGAGCTGTGGTATCTGATGCAGCCGTGGGGAGCTGTCTATCTGCATGAAATGCAGCGTGTGGGGGTGTGATGAGAGGCTGGCGATGTGGGGAGGGCCCTGGCAGGGTTCAGCATGGAGCCCAAGGCCATCAGCCTGCCAGCTCGCTTCTGTGTGCACGGTGCTCCTGCTGCTGTGGGCTTATGTAACGCGTTTGCAGGACTTCATTTTCCACTAGATTGCAAGCAAAGCCACTGTTGATTTTCTCCAAAAAGATCTATTTGAAAGTGCAATTGCCTGGAATTACATGGTGGCAGCGAGAGGCCAGACCTTGCTGTAAATAACTTTCTTCTCAGCCAAACACATTGAGCTCTGCTGTCTGCTGCTTTTTCTCTTTAGATTATTTCAATTGAAGGCAGGGTTTTCGGTATTATTTTTTTATGCTTTGTTTATTCTTGTCAGGAACAGATTCTCATTTTCTTAGCTTCCCTGCTCTTGCCAAATTCTGTGATTATGGGGACAGGGCAGCTCCCCGTTCACTGTAAGACTTCCGTGCTTTTATAGCACAAGTCTATATTGGGACCGCTTTGCCTTTGCCTGTGAGTAGCCTCAGTGCCCTCTGTGTGCTGCTGCGTTGTCTGTCGCTGCTCTGCCAGGGGCAATGGCAACACACCAGGTTTTGGTGGTGAATAGTGCCTCCATGCCAGCGATGGCATCATAGCGATGTGCTTGTGTTAAATGACAGCGTAAATACCATTTACACCACTGTGCAGCATCATTTTTTTCATTTTAATCTTGCTAAGCTGTGAAATGTCCCGCCTGCTTGTGGAATGCTTTCTCCATAGCCCTAACATCTTTATATGAAACCTCATATTCCCTGTTGAAGACTGAGTGCCAGTAGCTCATGTGTCTTAATCTTTGAAGCCATTAGTTCCAACAGTGGATCTTTAGCCTGGGTAAGAAAGCAGTCCTGTGTTCTCCTGTCGTGGTGGCTGAAGGGAGCAGAGCTGCTTTGTCTGTCAGCACCTGTACACGAGAGCAGAGTCAATTTTGGCTTTTTAAAAATGGCATTTTGTGGGAAAAATAAGCTTGTAATGGACAGCTTCATCTCTAACCCTTACTAGAGATTAGAATTGCAAAGAAAGAGGGGAACAAGTGTTTGTGCAGGAAGGAGGAGGGGACAGGCAGGGGCTGAGTATCCCACGTGGGGCAAGGAGGCCTGGGTTAAGGCAGGCATGGCTCAGTGGCAGCATGTAGCACCAGGGAGGTTGTGCTTGCAGGATTCACACAGAAATAAGTGAGAAAGAGCAGAATGTGGGGTTATTTGGGAGGGATTACCACGATGTTGGTCAACTGAAGTTTTACAGTATCTAACTTTGAGCACTTCAGCCAAGGAACATGCTTGGAACTCTGGTTCAGTGTTCCTTTTCCCTGGATGTACACATCCACCCCAGCTTCAGTGGTTTTTTTTTTTTTTTTTTTTATCCCTGCAGTTCCTGATCTTTCCCAATATCTTTCTTTTTCCCCGTCAGTTATGGTGCCCAGAGCATTAGAATATATGAGGTGGGAGTTGCCATTGATCAGTACCAATAGGGACTCCTGTATGCCTTGGATGCTTACATATCCATCACACGTTGCCTTTTTCCTCCTGCTTTATTGCACTACAGGTTCATCTTCACTTTGCTCCCTCCTAGATCTGTTAGCCTTGAGTGTTCCTCCTTCAGTGGGCAGCTAGCAGGTAGGCTGTGAAGCTGACACGCAGCCCTTCTGAATCTCCGAATTAGCATTCCTTGCTCATACAAGTGCTGCTGGTGCTGGGCAAGCAGCCTCGCCGTTGTCCTGTGCAGACGCTCCTGGCCTGACAGAGTGCAGAGGAAAAGGGTTCAAGCAGATTCCAGCTCCCAGCCGCTGTGGTACAGAAAAGGGTCAGGGCCTGGAGCCAACTAGACTTCATGGGGAAGTTGAGTCATCTAGTTTCCCAAAATAGCAGGGGAAAAGGAGAGAGACAGCTGTAGGCGAGGCGGAGGAGGCAGCGGTGCTTCCAGGATGTTAATGAAGCTCTATCTGCAAGTACAAATTCAGTCCACCTGCACTGTGCTTGCGCTTTCCTTTTCCCCCATGAATCAGCTTGTTCGCTACCTGCAGCTGCTGTACCAGCCTCAGGAGCCCCAAAGGACCAGGGTTCTTTCAGAGAAATAAATGATGGAAAATGTTTTTTTTTGGCCTGGATGGTGCCTGAGCCTTCTGAGCTTTTGCTCCCTTGGGAGAACCTTGCCAGTGGTGCCCAGAAGGTCTGGGTATGATGCCATCTGCCATCAGACAAAGCAAGGGTTAGATTTATGCTTTTTTGTTTGTTTGTTTGTTTGTTTTTCCTCCACACAGCTAGCTTAGAAAAACTTCTAAGTGACCTGTAACAGAAGTTTCAAAGCTGCTTCTCGCTGAGATCTTGCTCAGTGGAAGGCAGAGCCAGTTTTTCTGTGCCTCTGGTTCAAGGCGCAGGTATTCAGAAAGTTTTGTAACTCCCTGTTAAAGCAAGTTGAGGACCGTCCTGGTCTGTACTGCAGAAATGTCTCTCAGATAAGAATGCCTGTGTTTCAGTATTGCCTGTCCAGTTATGACCCTGTCTCTCCCTGCAGCTTCTGTTGGAAATGGCCCTGTATTACCTGCATGCTACAGGGCTTTCCTGGCAGGAGGAACTCTTACATGTTGGCACGGTGATTTGGCAGCTCCTTTGCACCTGAAAGGCCAAATGTGCTGGAGTAACTGAATTTCCCACTTCTTCCTCAGTGCTTGAGAAGACCTTTACAAAGCCCCATGAAGAGGTGTTTTTGACACACGTCTATGCAGGGTGTCCAGTTTGTTGGGGGGCCTGTGGTGCCAGGCTGCAAGGGAGGAGTTAGGTTTTCCAATAGCACATGGCTAAATAGCACTGTCCTTGCTCTGGCAATTCCTGTGTTGTGTGTTTTTTCCTGATGGAACTGCAGCCTGTAACGTTTTGTTCTGTTTGTTTGATTACAGAGGAATAATAGATTGTTCTTCTAAAATCCTTCTCTGTGGGTATATATATATATATTTTTTTTAAAGTAATCCTCTCTGCCTGTGTGCATGTTCTTATTTGTACAAGGAGGTAGCTGAGTGAGGTAGGGCCTAGTTCAGACAACTTCACTGTGGTGGGTCTGAGTTGGTTCCTGGCTCTGCTGCTGTGAATTATCTGGGGCAAGCTGCTTAACCAAAATCTTGAATTAATCTGATAAACCATAGTCCCCTTCTCTCTGTTACTGTTCCCTTCTCTGCCCTTTATGAAGGTGCCTCAGTCATGTGTCAATGACAAGCGACCAAGAGTGAATGTCAGACTGAAGCTCTGAGTGAGCACTCAGAAGATACCAGCCATTAGGTGTTCAAAATCACATGCAAAATGGGTGAGTTTGACCATGTTTGCAGATCACCTGCCTCTAGCTGAACAAAGGGAAAAAAATAGACCACAGCATGAAACCTGGGAAGTGAAGTTGATTGTATTTTTAAAATCTCTCATTCTTTATAATCTGCCATGTTACTAATAACATGGGCTGATTTTTTGTTTTTAATATCTGATTGCTATCTTGACTGTGTGCTCCTTTAACCTTCCCTCAGAGATTTTATTTTCTAAACCTTTGATGGATTTTGCTGACCTCCTGCTGATGTTTTTCATTTATTGGAAGAGAATAAAATAATTATTATAATAAACCCCACTATTTTGCTGGAGGCAATTCACTGGTTGAGGTTTTCATGTGAACTCAGCCCTCTTAATCCTAGCAAACAGGATTCTCTTCTTAATCCCTAATCCCCAAGTACTTTAGCTATTAATCTTGAGAAGCGTTTTTCCCCTCCCCATTTCAGATTAACCAGAGAGTGGTTACCTGGGTTACTGGCCCCTTTTTTTTTCTCCTGCACTCCCATGACGTTTGGAGACACAGGGAGATGTGTGCCCGATTCTGGTGTGTTCGATTTTGGTGTGTTCAGTTTCCGGGCCTTTGGGCGCTTCCTTTTGTCTGACTGGTTTGCTGGATGCTTATTCAGCAGGGAAAATACAGACAGCACCTCATCAATTGGTGGCTCCTGCTCAATCAGAAACAGCAGCATCTGAATATTTGTTTTCCTTTCAGTGGAATAGGCAGACAGAGCTTATTTTTGCTTCCCAAAGCAGTTTTTTTTTCTTTTTGAAATGGCGAAACTCTCAAGGTGTCTCATTCATTCCAGTCCTTCTCCGTTAGACAAGTTTTCTATCTGCTGTTGAGGAATTTAACATGAATTGCTGTTCTCTGCCACATTTCTTTCTTTCTTTCTCAATGTGTCAGGTTGTTCACTTATTTTCTGCATGTTGCATTATTTAGAGGCTTTGAGGGCTCACTGTTGGCTTGCTTTTGGGGCTCTGCTCGCAGAGCTGGCCTGCCAGGTTGGGATTCCTACTGCCCAGTGACCTGCGCAGGCAGAGCCACAGGCTACTCCCAGGTTGTTATTTCGGGAGGTGTTGGAGGGGCTGCCTAACTACAACCACTCTACACTGTGTTTGCACGCTGGAGATGTTCGCATCTGTAGATCTAGAAGGCAAAAGATTTGCTAGACCAAATCCTAGCAGACTTCAAATTCATACCTTCTGCCTGTGCCTGACTGTTCCACCTGTGATTTTTTGGGAGCCCCACTTCTGAAGATATTCTTTCTCGGTCTTCTTATGGTGGACTCAGAGTTGCTCCTGAAACCCAAGTATCTTGCTCTGCAGAAAGCAGTTCTGTGAACACACCTCAGGGGTGTGTGCCTGAACCTCCTAGGTGCCAGCACGGCTGCAGGCATCCTTTAGGAAGGCCATGGCCTCTTGGCAAGGCAGCGGTTGTGGGCTGGAGCCATTGTGCACTAAGGTTATGGCTGTTGGTGGGGCTGCTGAACAGCGCGGACAGCTCTGAAATGTCCTGAGACAGACTCTAGACCTCAGCTGAGGAGTTTGTTTTGTAGCCCTAGCCATTGGTAAACTTTCCCTGATATTTTTCCGACCTGTGTTCTCCCCCTGCCTGCCTTGTGTTAGTTATGTGGGAAAGCAGAGGGGAGTGTGAATGCAGCACAAGGGGGACAACTTGGGAGGAAGAGCAGAAGACTTGCATCAAAAGTAGTGGGGAAGTTATGGGGAAAACAAGAGATTAGGAAATAAATAAGGTATTTGTTACAGGGGTGGGGTGAGGCTTTAAACTCATTACTATTCTGGCTTCGGTGATTTGACTTAGAAACGCTGGGTGAAACAAGTGCATGTTTCCTCAGTGTTCTTGTGCCCGTTATCTCTTTGTCCCAGGTAAACAGATTAAATTTAACTGAATGTTTTAAAGCAAGAATTCAAGACTGTAATAATTTCTTCCTCTATGGCACACGCAGTTCCCAAGTATTTAACAAGTTATTTATGCAGGAGTTGTCCTTTTATACCTGAAAGACCATGCCACCACCGAGTGGAAAGAACACACTGCTCTGCAGCAGTACACAGGGAGAAGAAACTTTAGTTTGCTTTAAGTGCTTGAGAACTTGGTGCTACATTTCTGTTTAGGCAGGAAGACCATCTCCTGTGCCATCACGGTACTCTGGCACTGCCTGGAGGTGATGGTGGCCCCTTCTGACTCACTGCTTTGTGAGTCCTGGAAATTCTGCTTGTGTTAAAGGTTGACGAAGAAAAAGGGACTTGTTGTGTAACAGTGATAGGTGCAGATCAGAAAGGAATGCATCAAGTCCCGCGTGAGCTCCTTGGTACTCTGCTACGTAGGAAGCTGGGTACCAAGCCAAGGCCTAGAAGATGGAGTTTCTTTGCTTCCCCTCTGACAGAAAGTGGGCAGCCCAGTGCTCTCCAGTACCGCAGGGCACTGGCACAGCACGGAGGTACCATCTCTGCTTGGGCAAGTGCATGATGTATGAGCTGTAACAGGAATTTCTTAGCAGGCAGAAGAGCAGCACAGGCTCTCCTCTCCCAAGACAAAAAATTGCATTGAGTCAACCCTGAGGAGTTTCCTATTTGCCTTCCTGTATGTATCTTTGAATTAATTCTGCTTTCTAGTTTTAAATGCTCTCCCGGAATAAAACACACTGCTGACTGTGGTAGGACTGCTGTCTATTTCATTCCACTGCCATACAATGTGGTTTTCCAGCTGTGTCTCCTCAAAGATCCTTTGATTGCAAAGAAACACAAGCCGTAACAGAACAGAGATGGCCGTCAAGAGTAATGTTGTTCCTCGGCATCAGAGACACCTGCATCACTTCATCTCTCTCTCCTTGGCTTCTGCACTGGATAATGGCACTTAAAGGAATAATAGTTTTAGGAATAATGGTTTTAAGGAATAGTAAAATAATAAAGATAAAAGCATATGTTTCTTTGCGGTTAACCTCACTGTTTTGCAAGGAGAGTGTGGCAAGATGAAAGAGTGAAATCAACCTTTGCCTATGACCATTCCCTCAAGACAGTGACCATGCTAATGAAACTGGTGTAGCTGGCCGCATCTTTGGATGACTGCAGCCATGATGTGCCAACCTGGGATCCAAGGCCTCACAGAAAGGATTTGTAATTTATGTCACTGACAGTTTTAGCATTTGGGCCAGTGGGTTTGTCTGGGGCTCAGTTACATTTAGGGGCCTACCAAGAGGCTGGAGATCTCATGATAATGTATGTTCACCCTCTTGCTGTTGTTCTAAATTACTTCAGGGTCTTCTTAGTAGCATGCGTGATGTAACATTTCATGGGCATATCCCATGGATATCCCTTTGGTGTGTATATAGCACCACAGAGAAGCCCCTCTCACTTCGTGTGTGGATGTGCCAGAGAGGAATTAGGCCAGGCAGAGATGCTGGAGTGTTTCCTTAGCAGTAAAGCTATCAAGGTGCTTGGCTACGTCTGTCTCCAGCAGGGAGTTAGGTAGTGTCAACAACAGGGATTTCTGGGGTTTCCCCAGTGCCACCTTTACCCAGAAGCCAGGCATTACCAACTCTTGCTATTCTGGATCGCTGTGTCCAGGTGACAAACACATGTGAAGACCAATTCTGAAAGCTTTATTTTTTTCTCCTGCCTTGGTTGTCGTTGGCAGGCAGCCCCAGGTAGCTTACCTTTGTGACCATATGGGACCAAATAGGTTGTAGCAGGAGCTTTGAGTTACAGTCCAGCAAGCTGTCAGTGTTTAGCAGTGATTAGCTTTTTTAAAGAGCCTTGCCTTTATCTGCCAGAGTTTTTAATTTTTCCCTTTCATTGCTTTGCTTCTTATTGATTTAAAGGAAAAAAAGAAGGAGCTAAAGCCCTGTTTGGTAATAGAATATTGATGAGAAGGCTGGGGAAAGAGAGAGAGGGTGGAAGTCTTTGTTCCTCTTTGAGGAAAGATGGAGAATAAGGGGGGAGAAATGTGAATTTATATTGGGGGTGGGTGGGGAGAGAAGAAAGAGTTATTTAAAATTGCAGCTAGGAAATCACTCTTCCAGTCTATGTGGCTGCAGCAAGATCAATTTTCAATTTCAGTTTCCCTGCCTTTTGTGTTCCGAGACACTTGCATGCCGCTGGAGGTGGGGGATCTGCCAGCAACTGTTGGGTTGAAACAAATTCTCGGTAGTTATTTCTTTTTATTTTCGGATGCCCTGCCTCCTGGATCAATTTAATATGATGTAAGGAGGAAGGGGGGAGGACCTTGAGTCACATTTATACTCATGCAGCCCCAGCCATGCCCCTGGTTTTACTTCTTGACTTGGTGTGAGGAGCGAATCGAGCAGGCCCTTGTTTCACAGATCCATTTAGTGTCACGTGAGGTGCCGAGTGCCAGAGAGAAAATACACCAGACACAGTTGAATGGCTTGGTTTTAAGCAACCACACAGCGTCCGTCCTTTGTATCTCTGTAGGGTCTTTGATTAACAACAGCCCGGCTCTTTTATCTGTTGCCTGGTGTATGGCCATCCAGG
Source organism: Oxyura jamaicensis (assembly GCF_011077185.1). NCBI lineage: Eukaryota > Metazoa > Chordata > Aves > Anseriformes > Anatidae > Oxyura > Oxyura jamaicensis. Next base: position 32,704,865 of record NC_048897.1, read on the forward strand.
AACAACCACTATTGATGAGCAAACCTGCTGACCAGAGCCTCTGCTGTGTAAATCAGTACTGCTCATTTCATGCAACTCACGTGAAGGTTTTGCCCAGAAAGTTTAAAGCAGTGTTTGATATATGCTATTATCTCGGCTGCTTCTTCAAACCAATAACAGATTTAAGAAGCCAAAAAGCTCCCTGTCCCTGCCCTAATCAATTTCTGAAGAAACTTTATTTAAAGAAAAAAAAAAAAAGTCTGTCAAAATCTGGAGAACGGAAAAAAAAAAAAATTGTCCTTCTGATTAATGAAATCTGTTTTCTTGTTGATTTTTTTTCTAATTTTTGTTACTTCAATGTGTCTCAAATCTGAAAGAAGCCCTAGTAAATGAACTGGAAAAAATGCAAACTGATCAACAGCATAGGGGCAGGTAGATTTAAATGAGGCTGAGTCCACAACACAATTATATATTCTGATGCGTTACTCCTTTCAGTGTTTAATGAAGGTGATACTTGAAACTAGTAATTGGGTGGGGGTGTTGTCTTGGAGTGAAACCTGTGAATATTTTTAGGTCAATATTCAGTTTTTCATGTTCTGAATGGGCAAGTAGTTCCTCCTAACAGTCATGGTAATTGTCAGCACAAATCACTTTGAAGCTATTCAACTGTCTTCTGCACACAGAGCTTTAATAATTTTGCACAGGAGATTCTGAAAATTAGGGTCTGTAATTTTGGACAGGAAAGTCAGAGCTGTACCCTGCAAAAATATTGCTATTGGTTTATGTAATCCCACTTTCCAGATAAATTAAAGAAACAATAAAAATACCTCATGATTAACGTTTCTATAAATCAGTCCCTTCAGCCTATTCATCCTTCACATTGCTCATCTCTGAACTCTTGCTTTTGACATCGCACGTTATCTAATTGGCACATTGGTTATTGTGTTGTGCAAGTGTGAAACTCGTGCCTGAGCATGGAGGGGCTCGTATTTGTGGGCACGGAGTAAAACTGAGTGTTGGGCCAGTGTGAGTCCTGGGGTGTGGGGTGCACAGCAACTGGGGGCACTGTGCCAGTGACACAAAGCCAGGCTGGCTACTGCCGGGGCAAACCAGGAGCATGTGGGGAGAGCAAGAGGGCTAGTGCTGCAGCAGGGGGGCCCTTGCGAGCTGTCCTGTGCTCTTCAGCCTCTGCTTCAGTGTTGTAGCAGCTGTGAGAGCATCAGGCCAGTCTTTGCAGGGCTCATTCCTGTGTCTACATCCATTCCTTCTGCCCTTCCGCTTCTTGGGGGTACAAACTGTTCAAGTCCTTCCAACTTATATTTTCTCTGTACCACTAAGAGGCCTTAAACTAGTTCCTTTCAGTGCTCTCCATGGGTTGTGGTGAGAGTAATCAGTCTTTGTGCCCATATCCAGAAGCAGTCTAGATGTCCCCAGAAACGTTACTGAGAGATTCACCCTCTTGGGTGAAGGGACTTTTTCGTACTTTTCTTTGACTGGTGGCTAGCCCAACAGGGTAGAGGCCTGTGATCCTCCTCCTGGGCTTAAAGGTCTGATAAATAATGTTTCCCCCATCTGGTAGTTTTTAGTGTCCAGTAGAAGTTGGTGAATTCTTCATGAAAATTCATTTAGTATCTGCCGTGGGCCAGGTACAAAGTCTGCAAGCCCAATTATTTGCATCTCTGTCAACATATGTCAGTCTTGATGTATAAGTGCTTCTGATGTTTTGAGTTCAATGGGATGTGCATTTCTGCCAGTGCGACATGACCCTAAGCGTTCCCGTTCTACTCTGGGCTGAGGTGCCCACAGAGCTCTGCTGATGCCTGTTGGTGCTGTGCAAGATGGAAGGAAATACAGCTTATGCCAGCTATAGACTAGGCAACAATGGAAGATGAAGCAGCTCTCACAGAGTTCAGGGAGGTGATAATAGTCAGAAACTTCTACGGATGCTAAAGGCAAAATCTTAGTTCTGCTGACCTTAATAGTAAAACTTTGAGTTCACTATTGATGGAATTTTACCAAACCACTGTAAAAGGATGTAGGAGAGTGCTTGAGACTGAAGTTCCTGAGTTCAGGTTTTGACCAGTTTGTGACAAGTGTGAAGGGATTTCACCATTTGAAAATAATGGAGAGAATCTGTAGTTCTGGGAAGGCCACCTTTCTGTAATATGTGGCAAACTTGGCCAAAGATGCCCGAATATCTGCAGCTGTCTCGACTGCTTTGGTATTTTAACCTTGTGCTATCTCTGAGCTGCTGCTGGCTGCATGCCTTCTCCCCAGCCAACAAGGGTGTTCTTGTCTGATTAGGAGAAAAGGTGTTTGACACGGTTGAATTACTCCTTGTTTGAGACTGTCCTTTTTCCATAGAAATTGTGAGCTTGGGCTGCCCCCTGTTCCTTTTTCTGTTCCCTGCTCTTACATGCTTATCTCTCTCTCACGTGTTTAAATTTTCTTAGGATAAGGTGACTCCTGCATTTGAAGGACAAAGTTTTGTCAGTATTGCTGCTTAGCTAGTTAATGGTGGTACTGAGTATGAGCTTAGCCACTATGTGCTTTGCTGTGGGGGTCTTTTCAGGTCTTAATGCTAAGAAGCAATGCCATTTTGGTCAGCAGCAGGATAGGAAATGGTGATTCAGGAAAACAGTTTGAGTTTCTTCATGTCAGAAATTTGCTGGAGATCAGTGCTACTTTGGATTTAATATTCTGGACTCGCTCTGCTTTGTGTGAGAAAGGTTTGGATCATGGAGGAACTCACAGGAGTGGGCTCCAAAATGTTCTTTTGAAGCTGACATAGATAAAGAGATCAGATTTTGACTGGAATATAGAGCCTGTTATGTTATGCCTGAGTTGGTATGGATAAAGATACAGCTGAGGCTGATCTCGTGTATCCCAGCTCTGTGTCACTTGTTGGTTAGGAGCTCTGGGTGGGTCATCTCGGGTACTGCTTCCAGAAGCACTGATGGTGTTTTGACACGCTGTTTTTGGCCTTCAACTTAAGGCATGTTTGAAGCTGATACTTCTTTTTTTCCAAGATATATCAAGCAGCAGCACTTCTCAGTGAAGTCAAGATAGACTACAGCAAATAGGCATCAAAAACTGCTTGAGCAAGTAGGGAAATACATGTCAGCAGTAGGTATTGCACCTGAACGGAAGAGCTGCATGTGCCGCTTGCAAGGGAGGATCATTTAAAAATAAATCTATGAGTAAAGGAGATAATCATATTGCCAGTGAGTTTTATTGTTATTCCAGCGGATTACTGTTCATAATGAGGATGAATTAATGACAGGAATATAAGCCACTGTACAGAAAATGCATCATGCAGTGTTGTACTTTCTTCCCTACCTGTATTTTTCTAGTGTCTTGCCGTACATTTCAGTTGCATTTTCTTTGGAACAGGGACTGCCTTTGTATGCTGTGTTTGTGCGATGCCTGGCTTGTGGCTGTGGGCCCTGGTTATGCCCCAAACATGGGTGGCTGACTGAGCACCGCCAGGTGTGTCAGCCATGTTGTGTGGGCCTCCCTGTAATGCGAGCGTACAGGGGTTGTCTCCACAGTGGGCTCTGGGAGGGGAAAGGCCTGAGCTGACAGGGTCCTCTCTTTTACCACGTTGTTTCTTTAGGGATGTGAGGCACTTAAGTGAGAAATTTAGTGCGTAGCTGGTCTGCTCTTCCTGTGTCTCTCTGTCAGCATGGTGCTGGCCGAGTGCCTGGCTATTCGTCTCACCTTATTTTTTCTCCTTGCTGAGCTTATTTGTTCTCTGGGTCCTATTTAAAGGAAACAGTGGCTTGCAGGGAACATCAGTCCCTCACTCTGAGGCTTTCACTTTGTGACACTGGTGACAGCTCCCAGTCAGCAGGCAGAGGGGAAGGCTTCTCTGCTGTGACCTTCGAAATGGCTGACGGCAGCAGGTATTGCGTGCTTCGTCCCTTCCAGGGGCCGCTCGCCTCCCTCGCAGGCTCTCCCTTCCTTACCTGATGGAAGTGGGAGAGGTGAAAGCCAAGGCTGCTCCTTGCTGTGGGAGTGTCCGGGGAGCAGCGCTGAGGCAGAACCGCCAAGCCTGAGCTGAGAGGAAAATAAAGTGAGGAAAATGGGTTGTTGCAGCCTGCAAAGTGGGGACTGCTGCTGCCATTCACTTGCTGGGGAGTAAATAAAGAGAGAAATGAGGGCAATAGTTTCATGAGAGGGGAAAGGATGAGAAAATGAAGAATAGGCAAGGAGGTGAAATTGAAAGAGGGCACAGAAAAGTTGAAGAAAATAGGAGTGAAAGTGAGCATGGACTCCGTTTTGGGAAATGAGCAAGGAAATTTTCAAGAGCTCTTTTACTGCCTATTGGGGTAAATCTCTCGTCCCATTTATTCAGCAGCCATTTTACAACCTCCTCTTCACCAAGAGATGCTATTTTGATCCTGCATACTTAAAATAAATCCACATTAGCAGTCATTTAAGATCTCTTACCAGCATGGCCTGTTACTGGAATACAGAAGGCCATGACAACTGAAGTAGACATTAAGTAGAAGTAAGTAAGTAGAATTAAGTAGAAAGTCTAAATTAATAAGAAAGTATATTAAGTAGAGAACTTAATGATGATTGGAAGATTCAGTTACCAGTGTCAAAAACTAATGCTCTACTTTAACTAAGAAGTGGGCAAAGTACGGCAATCTCAAGTCATCATGGTTCAGCCTTTTCTTGATGAGTGTTTTCCAGAAGGAAGCAGGAAGTTCTGTCTTAAGGTCAGCTCCTGCCTTTAGTCCTTGTGTCATCTCCATTTGCTCTACAGTAAGTTTTCTCTCTCTTTTTTTTTTTTTTTAAAAAAAAAGTTTTCTCTTTTTTTAAGTTTTCCTTGGAACTGTACTGTGGAGCTAAGAGATTGATCAGCTAAAAACATTTTTCCTTTGTGCCCCTACTAGCAGAAACAGGACAGACGAATGCATATAGGTCATATAGGTCAGCTATTGCATGTGGTGGAAAAGGACCCGAAATTTATTCATGACTATGATGTGCTACCCAGCTGGCTTTGTATTTCTATGTGCATGGCTCAGCTGGACGTATTTAACTTTTGCATTCGTTTTTTGGATGAGTAGCTACTTATGTTCTGATTCTCACATCCCTGCTGCTGCTCTTGTGAGGATGGATTACTGTATTTTAAACTGTTGAATGACAAATTTTATTTCTTCATAAAATGGTCAAATATGAGTTGGAGAAATAAGCTCATACCTAAAATGCCATTTCCACGGGTTAAATCCTGTAGATACTGTTGTGTTAAATCAAAATGTTGGGCAAGGTGCAGGATATGGGAGGTGTCTCAAGAAATCGGATGATGTTTACAAATAAGCCAGTAATGAACACTTTAGCACTCTTCAACTTTGTACCTAGTCTTTCCACAGACTTGTTTTTTGACCTCATACCAGAAGTAGTTGGTGACTTTGGATATTTAGTTTGGGCTTGACGTTTGGTTCCTGCATAATTTTCTTTCCTTACTTTTTCTTTCATTTTGAATGCTGTGAAAATTGAGTCCCAGCTGTCTTGTATTTCATGATTCAAAGAATCTAAAGTAAGCATCACACTGGAAAATGAAGTTCTTCATCTGCTCGGTGGAAGGAAGGACTCTTCAGCTGATGTGCTTTCTAGGTGTCTTAGGAAGACTAGTTAAAGGTTGGGATAAATATAGTTGGTTGCTGTTACAATTGGGTGCATTGTTTTAGTATGAGAAGAAATCTGGTCATGGCTCATTGAGGAGAGAGAAGTCTCACAAGATAGAAGTAAGACGGGGAAAGATCTTCAAGGAGCAAAACAAAGGCTTTATCACTTCCTTCCCCAAGAGAAAGGGACCCATGCAAACTAGTGCCTGATGGGAGGTAGGGAATAGACTTGGCTCCTCTTTAACCTCTCAATACAGTGTATATAGGAGCCAAAACCATGTAAGTGCATGTCTCTTTCCTGACTCATTGCGAATGGAAGCGGAAAGTGTTCAACAAGTGTGAGTTTTTTTTTTTTTTTTTCCTGTCAGAATTGCAAGTTGAAGTATTTGTTATTTTTTAGGTAGGTGACTACTCTGTTGAGGTTTAAGGAACCATGGTGTTTCCTTGGGACTTCTCAGATCTGAACTTTCCACCTGCTTTATCCTAATGGAATACCAATGCCTGATAGTATAGCAAAAATAGGTTAACATTTTTTTAATCCCTTATTGTTAGTCTCATTTCTTGTCAAACATGCCTGCTATGGAGCTTCCGCTTGAGTTGTTTTTTTTTTTCAAAGGTAAGCTTGAACTGGGTAATGTTGACTTCAACTCCCTGGTAGCACTCTGTGGATTTTAACTACTATCTTAGTTGTGTGATCTTCTGTTGCCATCACTGGTATTGTGAATTTGGTTTCTTCTCTCTTCCACTTCAGTACTGAGATACTGGAGAATGAAAAATACAGTTACCAAATTTTGTCAAAAGAATGCTGACTTTTGAGAACAGGTTATAAGTAATACAGACATAGAGTGATAACAGAGAGCAGCAGCTGGAAGGAGGCAAGGGAGCGAGTAAGCAAAAAGTGGATTTGACAGAAAAAATATCCTTTCTAATAAAAGAAAGTATTGTAAAGTGGGATCAATTACCTGATATTTTCTTTTCTTTCCTTTTTCATTTCCTAGTGCTGTTGCAGTGCTTTAAATTATCACTGAGCACGGAAGAGCAGGAGGGCAAAACCTGTGCTTCCCTGTCAATGATCTTCTAAGCCTCTTAATGCATTTATTCCTTTCCTCATGGTCATTAATGGATTCATTATTTGGACAGGGAGACAGGTGCCCAGGCATTTCTCAAGCCAGTTACTTCTTTTACATCTGGACGGACGTGTTTTTAATAAAAGCCTTTCTCTGGTGCAGGGGGAGGCCTGGGAGAAGGAAGAGACCTGAGTGAGGGCAGAAGGTGCCAGGTGAAGTGCAGGGAGCGTGAAGGCTGGCTGTGGTCCAGCAGATGCACCAATTAGATTTTCTCTGCTCTGAAGTAAGGCAGCCTGTGATAGCTGACCTGTATTCTTTGCGAGAGTGGACTTTTTTTCATGACTTGCTTGTCAGATAAAATGAGCGTATATGTATGTGTGGGGAGAGGCTGAAATTAATTACTGTCAGTAAATGAAGCATATGGAAGCTTGTCTTGACGTTACAGTGGTTGTGAATTAGTGCAGAAGAAACTGGAAAAGCAAACAGCGAAACACTATTTGGATCAAAGCTAGCTGTGTCGGGACTGTTAATGCATCTATCCCCTGTCCCACAATGCCCCAGCATACAGATGAGGTGTGCTCATCTAATTAGGTGTGTGCTAATTACACTTGTATTTTCGCTTTGCTGCTGTTGGGATTGATAAGGTAAGGATAGGACATCGCAATCCAGTTCGTCTGTGCCATCTGCCCTGGCAGTTTCCCAACTGGGTGAGAGGTGCCCAAAACATAAATGGCATGAAAGAGAATTTGGGGTAAATGTTCAGCTTCACAGCTGTGCAGAAAGAAAAAATTCCCAGCAATGCCGATGGCATTGATATTGTAATATACGCTTGCTAAAACTGTCTCAGCATCTCTTCTGTCTCAAAAGGGAACATGAGTTAAATAAGGGACAATAAAAGCTTTAGCTCTCTCCTATTGGAGCAAATATCTGAGCTGCCACTAATTTCAGGGAAGTAGAATGCAATCTAATGGGATAAATGATTATTAGAGTTCATTCATGAGAGCTTCTTGGCAGCTGTGGGCCACCTAAATCCTTCTCTACTTTAATGCAGGTTTTTTGTAGTCTTAGCACAACTGAGGACTTGACTGTTGCACCCAGAGCAACTGTTTGTCCCAATTAGAAAGATGCTTAATGTAATGTGAGCCTGCTGAGGTCTTGAGTTAAAGTTATGTATAGCCAGATCTTAGCTAAGTTTCCTCAGCAGAAGCATTTTGCCCCCCCGAGCAGAATTAATGTCTCTGTTAAGTGGTAGTTATTGCTATTAAGTTTTGCTGGCTTAAATCAGGTCCTTGTGGAATCCAGTAGGTAAACATGCTTCCTTGGGGAAGCGTGTCCCAGTTAAGTGGATTACTGAGCAAATGATAGCCAGTCTAATGCGGCGATGAACCTGAAGCAGCTTCTGATGATGCCAGTGCAGGCTTTCAGAATCAAGTCTTTTGAACTACAGGGTGCTGAGCCACACTGATACACTGAGGATGGTTTTAGTCAAAGGCGTCAGCTATTGTTTAAGCAATTACACAAGTTAACTTTGGTACATGGGTTGTTAAAAGAGATCACACAAAATCCAAGAGGTACATGAGGATTTAAGAGCAGATCCTATTCTGATCACAAATTCTGATGTGCCAGAATCAAGGGCTTCACTGTTACTGAGTCTTAAGAAAATGTCTATCGAAAACCAAGGCAAAAACAATTTTCATGTACAATGTTGTATGTCTTACCAGAGGCAGGAAGTCTTCGGTGACTTGCTTTCAGCCCAAATATAAAATTAAGCTCTTTGCCACTAAAGAAGTGGCGATGCATTTTAAGTCAATTATTTACTTGTCTATGCTAGCCAAAAAAGCACCTCTTGCCCCTGCCTCTCTCAGTGCCCTTCTACCCTTGTTCTCCACTTAATGCAGATTCCTTCTCTGATGCACTATAAACTCTTGAGCTGTGTCACAGAGCAGCTACTGTGCCTCACGGCAGGTGGCAAAAGTTGTATTTAGTGATATTGAAGCTTTACATCACTTTCAAAATAGCACAGAACCCAGCAGAATAAAAGCAGTTACAGAAGTATAAATTACCATTTTTCCTCAGCATCTGTGTCCAATGGAACAGAACACGTTACTCAGCATTATTCAGCACATCTGGAGCTTGGTAGAGAGTGTCTGGGCTCCATGGGCTAAAGAGTCAGCATCACCTCATCAGGTGCCTGCAGGATGATAGAATAGAATAGAATAGAATAGAATAGAATATCCTGAGTTGGAAGGGACCCTTAAGGATCATCAAGTTCAACTCTTGACACCGCACAGGTCTACCCAAAAGTTCAGACCATGTGCCTAAGTTCACAGTCCAATCTCTTCTTAAATTCAGACAGGCTCGGTGCAGTGACCACTTCCCTGGGGAGCCTGTTCCAGTGTGCAACCACCCTCTCTGTGAAGAACCCCCTCCTGATGTCAAGCCTAAATTTCCCCTGCCTCAGCTTAACCCCGTTCCCGCGGGTCCTGTCACTAGTGTTAATGGAGAAAAGGTCTCCTGCCTCTTGACAACCCCTTACGAGGAAGTTGTAGACTGCGATGAGGTCTCCCCTCAGCCTCCTCTTCTCCAGGCTGAACAGGCCCAGTGACCTCAGCCGTTCCTCGTACGTCTTCCCCTCCAGGCCTTTCACCATCTTCGTAGCCCTCCTCTGGACACTCTCCAACAGTTTCATGTCCTTTTTATACTGTGGTGCCCAGAACTGCACACAGTACTCGAGGTGATCCTTTCTTCCTGTGTTATGATGTAGTTCTGGGTAGAAGGGAGGGAATGCCGAGTTCCTCAAACACTGACTGACTGACGGCTTTGCTTTGCCTTTACTTGCAGTCATGGGGAGAAATTATGAACCTCTGAAACTTCTGCTATGGGAAAATATGAAGCGGGTGTGGGTGTGTGTTGTAGGGGCAGAAGTGGAGGAGAGAAGCTGAGCTTCTTCAAACTTGAAAACTGGCCAGATTTCTTGTCCTGGAATCCCAGGTGGTGGGAATGAGATTGTGGAGTGCGGGGAAGGAGCCGGGGGAAGGTGCCTGTGCTTACAGCTCTTTGGTTGATAAGATGTTGGTCAGTAAGCCAGGATGAAGAACCTAAATATTAAGTAAAAATTAGACCAAGAGCTGCTCCTTTTTAAAAACAAGTCACTCCGTCCCAGTCTCTTGGAGTATAATTTGTGCCATCCAGTACAGGGAGCCTTTTGTTTCGGCAAGTGGTTTTTCACAAGATTGCTGCCTTTGCACATAAAACCCTCTTGAGGAGATGGCAAGGCTGTTCTGCCTGCCCGGGGCGGCACCCCGTGGTGTGTCGGTGCTTCATCTCCTCGTGTGCAGGGGAGATGTGCTTGTCATGCAAGTGCCGTTACCTCTGGGTATTTCCTTCCAGGTGATTTGACACAGTTTAAGGACTGTATAGGGAGAGTCTTGCAGGTGCTTCTAGAAACCACTGCCCAGGATCATCTAGTTCCTTATCGGCTGGTTACCAGCTGTGCTGTGGATACAGGATGGGATGCTTCCAGGTCTTTGACTCAGTCCTCATCTGTGCAATGGGCTCAGTGATACTGCTGACCTAGCGGAGGCGGGGGAATGTCTACCAGACTTGGGAGCGAGTAAGTGCAAAGTATTGCAGCTTGTCTGGAAATACACTATTCGATCCAAGACACACAACGTTGAGCCGCATATCTTAAGATGATGACTGCTCAGAAATTAAATGGAGTGTGACACACTTCTGTGAGATGATAAATGCCGGGAATTCAGCCCTGGGTAGGTGAGGACAGGTGAATGAAAGTGGGATAAAGTTGCCGATAAAAGCTGTGTTATCTCTGGAAACCTTGGTGGGCAAGTTATCAGAGGAATGCAAGTGAACATATTAATCTGTAGCTGCAAGGCAGCAGTGGGGGCAAGGGAAGGGGTCTGCCACTTCGAGAAAGCTAAAACAGCATGTTCTAGAATGAACTGGTGGATAATGGGTTCCCAATCTGCTTGAAATTAGTGTGGGAAGGGGCCACTCCTGCAGCACAGCAATAGCTGTGTCCAAGCTCCTACCTCAAGCTCTGTACCCTATTCCTTCCTCCAAGTCCCAGCTCCTTCCGTAAAGCTCTGGTTATGCAGCCATCGGTTTTGGCTGTGGATTCCCGTAACAGGAACATACCCCTGTTGTACTGTGTTCATGTAAATTTCTAAACATCTTCATAAAATGTAATGCCTTTCCTAGAATATGCATTTGCAGCCTGTAGGCTGGAAGGGAGGAAATACGTTGTTTTGAAGGATGCAGAAGTTTTTCTGATAATGCTTGTTGGGCTTTGATGGCTATTTGATTTATGGGTAGTGAACATTTGCTCTACCTCAAAATCTCCAACAGAGATTAATTAGTTAATTGACTTAACCCATAGTGTTCTAAACAACCCACAGATAGAAAAATCCAAATGTTACATAAATAATAGTGAAAGCTACTAACTTGAATAGTGCTTCCTAGAAAGCTCTTTCAGGTGACGTGCTTTGGGATAAACAAAAATGTTTATAGGGGGAAGGCTTGCAAAGGGAAGTGCACAGTGACCAGTGCCTGCAACTTGATCTGAATATGCTTTGAGCATCCTGAGTACTTGGGCCTCAAGATTAGCTCAGTGTAAATCCCCAAATCCCTTTTCTCTGCATAGAGCTTGAGCCAGACTTCCCCAAGGGGTAGGAATATTCTGAATGCAGCGTTTTAATGCTTCCTTTCCTAGCAAGAGACCTGAGGTGGAGAGCTGACATGAGGAAAGGGGTCTTAATGTTACTCTTCATAATCACTTGAAAGCATTGCTCCTGGCTTTCTTCCACTCCTACAATGGCTCGCAGCTCCGTTTTTCCCCCTCTGTTTCCACAGACCTAGGGATCAGCTTGCTCAGGTGCTGTACCTCTTTGGAAATGTTTGCAGATGAGCCCCAGATCACATAATCTTCACTTAGTTTTGTGATTTGTGGTCCGTTTTCAGCTAGTTGCTGTCTGAATTCAGAAGTATTTTCTGGGCACTTGGCCTGACTCTCAGTTTTGCATCCAAATTGTGTGGAATTTGCAGCCCTTTGTTCTGGTGTGCAGCTTGGCTGGTGCAGCAGGGTTTTGCTTTGAGTTCTGGAGCCCGTGTTGTGTTTTGACTGGAAGGAATTAGTCTGATTAAGCAGATTCTTTATTCACGCAAACACACCAAATTGCCACAGCTCCTACCAATCAATTACCAGTTCGCCTGTCTGCCTGTCACCGCTGGGTTAGTGTGCAAGTGCTGCAGGCGTTCCTCCCTCCCTTGTACGCTGCTGCTGGCAGCAGTGCCCGGCTCCTCTGCTCTTACACCTGCTTTGCACAGGTAAAAAATCACTGCAGGCTCTTCGCAGAGGGAGGATGGAGCTTCTCCTCTTCCTCTGCTTTTCTTTTCTTGCCTGATCTCCCTCTAGCGTGTGAGCACTGCTGCACGTCCTCACTACTGTGCTGTTAATTCTGCAGCAGCCCCTGGCTTGAGCCAGGGAGCTCTTCGTTTTGGAGGCTGTGGGCCCGCTCAGATCTGAGGCAGGCCGTGGTGCTGGCTCTGTCAGGGTGGGCGTGAAAATGAGCAGAGCCTGGGAAACCAGCAGCAAAGGCATCCTCCATTCCCAGCTACTGGTTCACTTCCCTTCCTCCCCACAGCAAACAAATGGTATTGACAGACAAAAGCAGGATTATGGTGAGGAGATTTGCAAGACAACAGGATTACGGAAGCTAAAACAAGCAAACACTGAGATTATGTTTGGGGTGTGGGTGGGATGGAGCTGGGGGGGGACAGGAACAGGGTGGGAGCAGTAACCGGGCTGTGCTGCGGCTCTGATGCGGTGGTGGCGAGGCAGCAGGCAAGGGGGTTTGAGATGTTTGAGGAGAAAAGCTAAGTGACTTCTCCCTGTAAACTCCTCTGGACAGAAACCAACAGATCTGCATTATGGTTGTTGATCTTGTTTCTCGGGAGTCTGAGAACAAAGAGGTAAAGTGCAGGGAGAAGGGCTAGCTGGCCTCAACCCACGAATCCTGAAAGCCACCCTGCTCGCCAGGGCAGGATAGGCACCAGCTGTCAGCTGATCTGAACCGAGATCAGCTGTGACCTAATTATTGGCCTCTTAAACCTGCATTATTCCTTTCATTTTCCAGCTCATTGACGTTGTATAGAGAGAGGGTGAAAGAAGGCAGAAAAAAAGAGTTATTGATAATCTACTTCCTATGTGTTTGCCACTCAGCCAGGGTCATGGCTGGATGGTGTCCATCAAGGAGAATGAGGGTGGCTTTTAACCCCTTCGGCTCCCCCCGGGAGGAGGACAGCTTGGTGCATTTGGGGGAATGGAAGCTTAAAACAATATGAAATAAAACATCACTGTGCTCTGGGTCAGAGAGATTTTGTTGCTCTTGTTTGCTCTGAAGAAAGAGGAAATGAGCAGTTGATAACCTATGGAAGGAAGAAATGTGCAGAAAATGTTCACACCCTGTTCAGCACCCAGGCAGGTAGAGGCACAACTAATGGGTTTGTAACCTTACTGCTAGGGGAGGTGTTCTGTGTGTCACTGTACAGTAATAAGTAGACATGTCCCTTACCGTAGACATGTTTTGGTCTTTTCAAGGTCTGCACAGGTTATTAGAATGCTCTGCCTGGGCAGCAGGAAGGCACTGATCTTGGATACAAATAACATATCTCCTCACAACTTCTCTGTCTGGCTGCTGGTGCACCAAGCCTTGCTTTTTACCCATTCAGGCTACGATATCCATGGTAAATATCCTCCTTGTGGGCAGTTAAAACAACCAATTTCTTGCTCCTGGGCAAAAAGATACAGTTCTGGTGGTGGCTAGGAGGGTGTCAGGCTGGTGTGTGGCACAGCACCGAGAGCAAGGCTCTGCTTTCTGGCTGCAGCAACAGGGCCTAGGGAAGGCACACTTGATGGCTCTGGAGGTTAGTGCACACTGAAGGAAAGAGGAAGATGGTTGGGGATGAATAGACTGTGTAAAACTATCATTTTCCCCATACAAATCCACTTTCCAACTGCCAAATCTGTGCATCTTCCCCCAATAACTGGTAATCCCCCCAATCAAATGACCTTCCCAGTGATTAGAGCGTCCATCTCCTGCTCGCTGATTTGTCACCAACACAGCCTTTTCAGGCTTTTAAACCCTTGTGCAATGCTTGCTAGTTTGGCATGTGCTTTCTAAGTCTCTACTTGCTAAGATTTACTGACAGATGCTTGTTTGCTGCTTTATTCACCAATATAGGTGCCCTGCACTTTGTGCCATCTCTGATGTTCAAACCTGCTGCTAAAGAAGGGAGGGTGGGAAGAGCAGGAGAGGAGGAGACTTCCCCCATTGTATTATGCTCTCTAATCCAGCCAAATTGTTGAGACTGGCTGTAAATTGCTGGGATAATTGACCTTCAGTCTTTTGATATACTCTTCTGGAGTGAAATACATTTTACATTTTTTTGTTTGTTCGAAGCCTCTTGCAGCCTTTCCAAAGCATCTCCTGACAAACTTTAATCAATAAGGTAGTCAGTGGTAAGCCTGAGTCTATCACATCTATTACCTTGATGGCAGTGGTACTGGCTGCCCTTATTCCTTTGCTTTTGATATCAAAGCCAGCAGTGTGGAAGAAAAGAAAAAAAATATACAAAAAAAAAACAGAGATTAGAGTTAAAGTTAAATTGGGATGGTTTTAAAAAGCTAACACTTTCAAGCCCCTCAAATCTATTACAGTTATTTAGTATTGACTAGCACTCATTGCACATTCAGGGCTGGATGGTAGACTGCTGCAGTCGCTGCCTCTGGAGCCTCGGCTCTTGGGTCAGAGCTGCAGACTGCAGCTCCAGAGCATGCGGCAGGCACTGAAGGTGCAAGTGCTGCCAGCTACTAACTGCCTGGGGGAGTCCTGGCCACCACCGCTTTTTCTCCTGTCGGTACATGTGCATCGTTCCTTGGTGTGGCCCTTTTTGTTATCTCTGTTGGAATTGTTTCCTTTTGCTCTTGCTTTAATGAAAGGTGGAAAGTTCTTGACGTGGTGAGAAGGTCTTCTTTTTGGTAAAACTGAAGTATAGCACTAAAATATCTAACTCAAATGTATCCGTTATGACCCAACAGAAATAATATAAAAAAATAATACTAACAAAAGGTTCACGTGTAAGAGACATGCCAGGAGATGCATGATCTCATTGCCTGTGTGTTGAACAGGAATTAGAGCAGCTCACGTCTATTCTTGAGCTTTTTATTGTTGACTTTTCTCCTTTTTAACAGCAAGAGCAACAGGGTTGTAGCTTGTCTCCCGTGGGATGTTTGTGAACTAAATGATTCTGCCACTAAATGGTTGTAGGACCATAGCCAGGCTAATTGGCATCCCTTTGCCACAGTGTAATAAATAACGGTTTATAAATCTGGATTAGGTTTGTAACGTTTAAGTGCTGTGAGATCTTCAGAGAATGCTACTCGTTAGTTCTTATGGGCTGCAAGGAATATGAAGGAATAATCCTGTAGCTCCAAATGATGGAGCAACTGAAGAGCCTTTCCTTCCTGTTGCTATTATGTGGTTTACATATTTTAGGACTTAGGTGCATTATTTCCCTGCACTTGGAAGAACAATACTGAAAATGATCCCTGTGGTGCTGCTGAATAGCACTGTATCCTTCTGCAGGAGCAGGGGATCTGGCCAGTCTGGGTAAACTCCGAACCCTGAGAAGCACGGCTCCTGTGGGAGGATGCAGGCATTCATAAAGGATTTTCAGAATCAGGGAAACTTTGAATTTTTCCTGTGAGGAGCCTTACAGCTAGATATTATGACTTGGGCATCTTTCTATGAAGGACTTCTTTTGAATGTCAGGTTTGGAAGCCCAGCTTCTGGGAAAACAGAGATTTGTTCTAATTCTAAGTTATTAGAATTAGAAAGTTATTAGAGGCTAGTTCTAATTCTAATTTTGGTTTGGATTCTCCGTGCCTGGGTCAAGGCTCCAATTTCTTCCATGGCAATTCTCTAACTTGCAATAGACTTTCTCAGGAAACCTTTCAAGCTTGGGAGAGGCCCCGGATGATGATAAAAAAAAAAAAAAAACACAAAACTTTCATAGCTTTCCTAAACATCTTTCTAGATGGACCATTAACCTGGGACTCCCTCAACCCTTGCCAGTTCCACGCTGAACTGCAAACATCTTATGAACTTGTCTTCATACACCACAGTAAGGCATGTCTAATGTCCCTCAGTGTAACATTTGGAACTTTTGCTATGGAAAACACTTGTTTTCAGTGCCAAATTCGAGCTCAAGTCTCAATATTACTAGAATGGCACCTCAGAAACGGATGGCAGAAAAACATCCCTTGTGATACAGGCAAGTGGTTCTCCCCAGCATCATCTCCTGGCTTTGTGAGTGTTTCCCTGTGTGACTCTGAGTCCCTTAACCTCTCGGTGGCCTCGTTTTCCTGTCTTAAAAGTGAGGGTAATAATCCTGTTAAAAAGCAGTCGGAGATTCCTGAGTGGAAGCGGCAGTGTAGGTGCCAAAGGATGAGGTTGTTGTAACACATGCTGGAGAAACAGGCCGCCTGAGTGAGCTTGTCTTGCTGTGTGAGCTCATATGTCACAATATGGCTGATGGTGTCACACAGTCACAAACTGTTGTGTGGCTCTGACGGAGCCAGTGGGCAGGATGGGTGATGTGTCAGATGGGCGCTCAAGAGTGAGGCTGGCCTGTGAGTATGGAGTAACGCGGGGTTTGGCCGTGGCAGCCTCAGCCTACAGCACGACACACGGATCTCCCTGGTGGTGCTCTCAGGAGAGGAGGTGGGTTTCATGGCGGGTGCATTGGGTCTGCCCACCTTGCAAGGCCCCAGCACGTAGTTGTGGTCCTAACACAGTGCAGTGCCCTAAAGGGTAAACTGTTCACACAACAAGAAGTCTCCTGAGTCTCTGGCAAAGGAGGTTTATTTGTCACCCCAGCTGCAAACAGCAACACCCTCTAATACAATGGGCTGATGCCTCGGGCCAGTCTATACGTTTGTTATAAATACATTAATAAATCATCATAAAAATGCATTTATTGCCATTAAAAATTTACATGGCACATTTGTCAACTGTATCCTCCCCCTTCTTTCTTCCTCCTTACGCTCACATCACCACTGACGTGGATCAGACACCACAGGTGTGGATGTGGCAGAGGAACATGGGGTAGGTACGGACTCCAGAGGCCAGGGCAGGCAGCAGCCCAAACCGAGGCCCTGGTTTGCCTCTTCTTCCATTTGATGGCCTTTGTGCAGTCACTTACCTTCTGGTCACGGACCCTGCATGTTCCTAGGGCTTGGAGAGATGGGGAGCGGGCCAGGGCCTGCCACCTCGAGAACAGGCTGACATTCAGCTGGTGGGGTTGCTCAGCCATGCTTTTGGGTCTTGTGCCTCAGCCCACCTGCAGTCATGGCCCACCAGGGCCTGCAGGGCTGCTGTTGGCTGCCATGACTCCATCAGTGGACCTCGGCTGGCGTGTCAGGCACTGGCTAGGTCTGCGATACTGTTGGAGGGGCTGGATAGTAGCTTCTGGAGTGTGGGCTTCCCTTCAGTAGGTACTGAGCGACCTCCTAGGCCTGCAAGCCTTCAGAGAGGTCAGAGCCTGTCTGAGGCGCAGCTGCTGGAAAGGAGGGTGAGGGAACCTGCTGCTGTGATGTTTCCAGCCAGATCTGGAGCTGCTTCTAAGCCTGGTCACTTAGACTAATGGATCCTTGTTAGCTTTTGAGGCCATGGCTGGCATAGCAGAGGCTTTGCACTGAGTTTAACAGCAGCCTTTCATTTGTTTCCTCGTACTATTGCTGGTTTATGAGGGAAGCCGCCTGGGAGTTACAAGTCTCCCAAAGAATCCAGCTGTGATTTATGAATTGGCCATCAACAGTTATTATGCCAGCCACTGCATGCATCCATTCTAATAAATTTCCTGCATCTTCCTTAGCAGCTTGTTTTACTCCTGTTTATTGATACCACGGTCTTAACAAAAGCAGCACATCAATTACAGTAATTGCATTCGGTGCTGCTGGAGATGTGGTCTGAGGACAGGTTGCGGAGCCTGGGCTGGGGATTAAGGGCTATTGGGAGGACCCAGACAGGAGAGCAGAGATGGAGTTGATGCCCAGGTGGATTTCCCTTGATGCTTTGTATTCCTTCACTTTTTGATGTGTTTCTGAGAGAGAAGCGAGATCATTGTGAATGTGGTCCAAATGGATCTTGCCTGCTGGGCTATCTCAACTGTACATTTTCACATCTGAGATGTTAATCAGAGTTTTTGTGCAATCTCTAATTGCCTCTCTTTTCTGTTTCATTTTAAAAAGCCTTTTAGTGACTGAAGCAGTGAATTGAGAAGCAGGTCACCCAGTTTTCTATTTCTGGATCAGGAAAGGAGTTTGTTCACTGGTGTTTAAAGCACAGGACTTGGACACAGCCTCTGGTTCTGCCACAGGGTCACTCTGATCTCAGGCAAGCCCTTTAACCTGGCATTCACTTTCCTCCCATGAAAGTGGAATAAAACCGGTGTTCACCACCTTCACAGAACCTACTGAAATATCTAGGCTGATAGTGATAAAATCCTACTCTCTTATTACTTATCTTTCTTCAAGCAGGAAGAAATTTTCTGAAATGTGTATCTTTCCTTATGATATCTTCGGGCAGAAGGGCCAAAATGCCTATGCCCTGCATTGCTACTGGGGAGTGACTGCGTTAGGATTTGTGCGTTCCTCTCTACCATTTGATACTGTATTTGCGGAAGATGTTTGCATATTGGCATTATTTGGGGTTTCTTTCAGATGAAGAATTCGTGCATAACCACTGGTACATAGATGATTCTCTGAGATGATTCTTCGTGTTTAAAGATCATGGATGGTTCTGTGTGTTCTCCACAACTCAAATGGAGTTTTATTTGCCTTCCTAAAGGAGAAGCTTTGCTTTTTGTATGAGTTATTTTTTTTCCTTTTGATGGTAGACAACACAGGATTCTTTAGAGAAAGATATGGCTGTGCTGGTGGGGTTGCCACCCTATACTTGATGTTTCGTGCAGTTTTTGAGATACATCAGTATGCTTTTTTGCTTTGAGGCTCTGTATTTCTTGTGAGCCAGGGGTACTGTCTTATCAAAGTTGCTTTTAACCATAGATGTGACTTGTCACTTCTTTTCTTTCATTAGGTGTTATGGCAAATAGCAAACATAACAGCAAAGCACTGTTTACACGCTGGTGTCAAGCTGTGCATTTAGGGTTTCAGCTCTTATGTCCATGAGCTGGGCCTCATTTTCTACTTTTACTGTGCTGCTTTATGTTACTCCCCTGGATACAGTGGAGCAGTTACCACGTTCTTGTTTATTGGTTATTAATATTCTATCACCCATCTGTCATGCATTTCTTTATTACTTTATCCACGTGGTAAGTATGTGCTAAGGCTCCAGTTAGTTTTTCACGTTTGGTTTCTGTGTTAGGCAGTGTATCTTCAAAGGCTGTATCTGAACAGTTCCTAGTCTACGTACCCATACTGTGTGATGGCCTTTTCATTGATATTAAGACTGAAAGCCTTTGGTCTGGGTTAGCCCTGCTATATGGTGAGTCTAAACATTCTTTGTTTTGCAGTGATGCTCATCAGTACTCCTCCATGCAACTGAATTAAGAGCGCCCTCCATAACATTCTTTTGCGGAGTAGACCTTCCCCACTACAACCACAGGCTTTCTGCTTTTATTCTTTATTCCTGGATTTATTCCCAGTTTTGTCTATGAAATGATCATTTTAGTACATGAGCAATATGCTGATTTACCCTTATGGTTATTGCATTTGCTGTTCATAAATGAGGAATTAGTTTGTACTTTTTGGGTCTTTCTGCTTAATAGCCAAGGATATCTGGTCTGTGTGATCTAAGCAATCTTATGAAAAATAAGGTGGTGAAAGAAGCGATGTCTCCAGCAACCTCTCATCCCCATCAGATCCTGAGGGACCCCCCTTTTTCTCCATTTTCCATCCTGGAGGTCCACTTGCATCTGTCAGTTGCTGATAAGGGACTCCTGTGCTGCTTAGTGGTGAAGAGATAGGCAGGGGCTGGAGGGGAGGAGGGGTTGGCTGTCAGTCACCTGGGATCCATCCACAGCCCTGCCACTAAATTGTTCTGTGACCTTCACCTCCGTGCATACCAGAATAATTGAAATCAGATATAAAATAACTCTAAGCGATCCAGTCAGTCCATTTCACTGCCAGTTCAATCCCACACCGCTGCTCTGTAATGCATATGCATTTTGTTTTGTTAAGTTTGAAATGTCTTAAGTGCTTTTCTTTGAGCAGAGCCTTGTTGAAGCCGCATTGGGAAGATTACAGCAAGTGTGCACTGTGAGGAGCGTAGAGGGCATGGTTCTTTCATCTCCAGTACTGTTTGTTTTGGAGATTACCAGCTGGAGATGCTCCTGCTGCATGAAGCACACTCTTCTCTTTCCCTTGAGCAAAGCGGCTCTCCACACAGCATTCACCTCCCTGGCTGATCCAGGGCGGGGAAAGCCAGGGGCTTGATTCTGAGCTCTGTTTTACAGGGCTTGCTCCTTTATCCTCGCTGCTGTTACTTCAGAGAGAAGAACGCAGCCCCAGAACTGTAAATCCTGGATGGTCTCCATCAAGGTAGGGCAGAGATAATTGTGCTTTTGGAAGCCTTCTGTTTGAAGCTTCTCAGGGGAGCTCTTCTCTTCAGGAAGGTGAAGGAAGGTGTGTAGCTGCACAGGGAGGAAATGCACCGAAAACTAGGCTGCTCAGGAATGCTGATGGTAAGTGTGATTTGGGAAGCAAGTGCTGGAATTGCCAGCAGGTAAATCTCCAAGCATAGCTACTGAGGCAACAGCTCTGTGTGAAATTCAGTGCTGCTGTCCTGATCTCTGCAAGGGTTTTCACTCCTCTTGAAAACATCCAGTCCTTTGGAGAAATGTTTTTTTGCAGGAGGATGAAAGATGGGGAGAGACCTCCTGACTCTTCCCTGCTGGGTCCCTGTGCTGATGCACAAGCCCTGGCAGATGAGAGGCCAGCAGGGATCCTCTTTGTGAGGCTGTGTTTGCCAGAAAACATTTAATGCTAGGAATGCAGGACTGGTTTCCGTGTTTTTAGGGCATCTTTGACATTGTTTCTTGCTGTGTCATCTTCAGTCTCTTTTAGAGGATTTTGAATTTGACAGTTCGTAGAGTGCGTCATGGGGTACAGGTGCTAAACAGTTAACCCTGCAGTGGTCTGCGTTGTCCCTGCTGGCTGGAGAGAAATTAAAAAACAGCTTAACTGTAAGGAAACAGCTGTGAAATTCCCGTTCAGGCAGGCTTCCCCCTGTACCACTGAGCCACCTTAAACTCCGTGAAGTCGCACCTCACCCACTGATTTCTTTTCCCCCCAAACCAGGCTGTTCTTGCAGTCTTGTCTGTAGCGTGTTGGGGATTGAGGAGGGTGAAGCAGGAGCACAGAGCCATGTGTTCTCTTGCTCGAGGGCATTATTGTCTAATAGGCAGTTTAGTAAGATGTTTGCTTAGATGAGAGTCAGGGGACCTTGCCATCTCTGGGGAGGATTTATGCAAAGCTGGAGACTATAAAAATGCCCCTGAGCGAGTGAGTTTCTAAAGATAACGCTGTCAGTTTTACTGGGAAATTAAAAATTAAAAAGGAGATATATCATGTTTTTTAAATATACCCTGCCATTTGTCCCTTTCAGCCTTATGGACCATTTAAAGAGAAAATACTAAAATACAAAAGGTACCCAAAGAGCCTTTCACAACGTTTGTTTAAGGTTTGTATTTCATTAGTGATGGACAGCTATCCTTTGTTCCTGGTTCATTCAGTTGTTGATCTGCTTTCTATAGCTGTTCAAGATATTGTTTTGTCTTAACATAATGAGGCAATATATCCTGTACTTGTATTATTTATGCCTGCGTTTATGTATGTCTGTGTGTTTGGGAACCACATAGTTGTTTCTTTAACTCATTCTCAGTGCTGTTCCTTCAGTGTTGAAGCTGAACAGAACAAGATACCTCCACAATTCGGGTGTATTTTACATTTTAACCTCAGAACAAGATTCCTAGCTAATATTTATAGTTAGCATGAAGAAGCCCTGGTAAAGCCCCAGCCACCTGGCAACTTGTGAATCCGGACTTCCTCAATATGGGTCTGATTATGCTAATTTTTGCATTAGATTTTGTACAAATACGACAGAAATCGCACAATGTGTCATGAAACAGTGAAGTTTGAAGCAGTCTTTGAACTAGTGCATAGTTGGGAATGGTTAAATAAGGGGAAATAAGGTTGGAAAGACATTGGTATGTTTAGGGGATGGGAGAACTAGGGGGAAAGGGCTGGGAGGCAGGGTGCGGAGAGCTGCAGGGTGGTCAGGCTGCTGGGCTTTGGGCACTGGGGGCTCGATCATTTGTTCCCTGCAATCACTTTACGTAGCATTAGGATTGCTTGTTTTTGTGAGAGGCTTGGAAACTCCCTTATATACATCGCTTGCAACACCTTCCAGGCCATGTGGGCAGAGCCTCTTTCCAACTTAGAGTTGTTGCGCAGGCAGTAACGGCTTTCTGCTGCTGGAGGGTGACAACGGGGACAGTCACAGGCACTGTCTCTTGAAATGGAAATGACCAAGCGTGGCAGCTTTGAGAGCATTGGGGGGGCACAGAGCTGCTCCTCTCTCTCTCTCCAGCCAAGCTCCTTGCTGTCCCGCAGCCTTGTGTGTCCTGCTGCAGTCCCGCAGCCTCCCTTGCTCTGGGCAGCACCTCTACCCCATGCTTACAGCCTTGCTTATGGGGTCTTTAATTCCCTGGCAGTTAATTTGTTGATGCTGTGTGTTGATTCTTTTCTTATGTGATAGGAGGAAAATACCTGATTTAAATAGATAGCATTTTATTATAAATGAACTAGTCAGGCTCAAACAAGCAATGATTTGCTAAATCCCTGCACTAGCAATCTGTTAGAGTCAAAGTGTTCTCCGCTGGGATAGGGGTCAGAACATTTTCCAGTGTTTTAAGTGGTAATGCTTTAAAGTTGCTTGTGTCAAACCTCAAAAGAAGCTAGCCTGACTGGTCCCTTCTGCCCAGTGGTCTCTTCTGACTCTAACAGCTATAAATCCTGTCCTTGCTGTCCTCTGATGGAATAATACGTTGTCACCAGTAACAAACTGGAGTCTTTACATGTCTGAGTGTCATTGCTGGGGAAGGCAGTTATGTCATTGTCTCCATTTTCTAAATGAGAGAGAGGAGTTGAGATGACACGGCAAGGATTTGGAAGTGAGAGAGAGGAGTTGAGATGACATGGCAAGGATTTGGGATAGCTGAGAGACATGGGAAAGAAACCAGACCTCCTTGTTCCCAGGCCGTAAGTGTCCTTTTTTGTGCTCTCATGATAATAACTTAAAAATCATCCATGGCAACAGATGGTAAAATTGTTCTTTCAGTTTTGATCCTGGGCTGAGTGGTGAATAGGCTGTCACTGTTGATGTATAACTGGGAGACACAATAACTCTGTGTATGGCAGGCTTTAAGTCATGGCTCTGTGGTCTATCAGGTGTATGACTATACCTAACCCTGTGGATGCATTGGTTTCTCATTTCTGCCTAAAGAGAAAATCACCATAAACTTGCCTGTAGCTAGCTTAGAGAATCACTGTTAGAGTGTTCATACATGTAAGGGTGTAGTGTGGGATCCATCCTGCCTGGCTGTGGGCAGGGGGAGGAAGAACTGAGGCATAAAGCCACAAAGTTACTCAAACATCCTACTCCTACCAGGTGTTGGAAGTCCGAAAGACATCCATGAAAGTTAGGTGCCTCAGCATCTATGTAGACATCTGGGCTAATACCAAGAAAATTGCTAGTATTTTTATTTTTAGTACATTTCACTAGGTGCAAAAGATTTTTTTTTTCCTTCTGTTTTTAGCAGCCCTTTCTGCGTTCATTTTGGTAGATTGCTCTCTGCTAGCACTAAACTATGCAATACTCCATTTTTGTTTTTTAATGCTAAGATCAGTCATGGTTGGACTTCCCTTGGTACTTAGGCAAGAAGAAGAAATAAAGAAAATTATTTGATTTTAAAAAGAATAAATTTAGAAAGATAGTCCTGGGTATATTTGTTTAGAGAAAGGAAAAATAAATAGAATGAACAAAATGTTAGAAAATGTCTTGTTTATAAGCATCTTAAAATAAATGTAATAGTGGAACACAGTGAACAGGAAAGAAATTTATCTCCATCTCCCAACTCCATAATCTGAGTACAAGGGAGAATGTGGAGTAGGAATGAAAGCATCTTGTTCTAGTAAACGCAAATAATATGATGGTTATGTGGTTCAAGCACGAGATTGGAGCTATAGAATAATTTATCTTCATTGTTAAGTTGCTTACATCTGTTATGACCTTTGGGAGACCCACTATCACTTCATGTGCCTCAACTTCCCATCTTTTAAAGAAGGATGCTTGCTTGAGTGGTACTCAAAGCTTTACTGGGAGACTCCCCTCAATTGTGCTGTAAATTATTTTGAAGCCATGGGGTGGAAAGGTTATAGAATTAGAGGCTTTTATTTATAAAACAGAGAAAAAATACTTAAATATGTGAAGTTACTCTCTCAAACTCATTGCTGAAGGATGCTGTTGGAGTACCATTTGTGACAGTACTGTCACAAGTTTGAGAGATTGTGATGACTGTGCATACATGGCACCTTTGGTCATGGCAAGTTAATTTCAGGTTCCAACAAGCATGAGACAGTTTCATTGCATTGAGGTTTGTAAGTTGATGCATTTTATCACTTTAAGTACTGGTTAATACCAAATAGGCTGATCTGGGGAGAATGGTAAAGCACTGATCTTTGGGGTCTTAGCAAACAAGCAGACTGAAGTTGGGTGGAGTATAAGGGTTTGTTTGTTCTTAATGACCAACACCAGGAAGGCTTGTTTGTTTCTGGTATGATCCAGCAGAGACCATCTCTTCCCTACCTAAATGGGAACAGTAAAAATCTTACCTGGAACAAGCATGTGAAAACTTAGTGCTGGGCAACCTGCCACCAAATGGGGCCAAGCTGGGGAAGTGTTTTTGGTGGATTGAGCTCATGGACCAGCAAAATGCTTTATTCTGTGCTTAGCTGCAAGATCAGGGCCTTTAGTTCCTTTGCTTATTTTTTTTTAGGGTATGAAACGTTGTAATTTACTTTTTCTTTCCTATGTCAGTATTGCCCTCTACTGGATGAAATCAAAACTGCCCACCTGTGTCCAACCTGATGTGCCTGAAAGATGATGCACCACCTCCTTTCACTCCTGTCTGGGGCCTCGGCGGTCCCCACCTTGCACAGAAGTGGTGAATGGCCAGGGTGTCCAGACATGAGCTCCTGAACAGCTCCATGTCTGCTGCTATCCAACCATGGTGTTCCTTGAGTGTTGGCAGTTTGGGTTACGTGAGGAGTTGTACTTATTTCTCAGGGGTAGCATTGCTCTTGTGCAGTGAGGGGAGTGACAGCGCTGCTTGGAGTAAGATTTGGCAAGTGGGGCTGCGTGGGCTGAGTCAGAGATTCCAAATGAAACTGGTCCTCAGTGGCCAAGTTTGAAAAATGACAGCTGCTGAAAGCAGTGCAAACTGATGAGGCTCCTGAATGTTATCTTCTACAGCAGCCTTGCTTTTCGGATCTCGTCAGGGACTTCTGGGTGAGATGTCTCAATCTCTTGGAAGAGCTAACACTGTACTTATGTAGCTTAAACGTGAGCTGTTGCATGGATGATCGCTCTTAACTCATTGCTAGCTTAGTGCAGGATCTGAACAAAAGACATATCCGTAGCTGGGATGAGCCAGTTTTGCCTGCAGACCAAAGCCTGATGTTACAGTCTGTGTTGTGGAGGCGACAAACTGATTCTGGCCTGAGGGGCCTGGAGGGAGCTTCCATGAAAGAAAGGAGACAGGGGCAGCAACAGCTCCCTAGAAAGCTGAACCTAGAAAGGTCTCCGAGATAAACCACAGCTTGCAGGTAAAAGTCTGTATTCCCAAACTCCAGGACATGTGTTTTTACAAATGTTCACTTTCTGTTTCATTATCTCTTGGAAATCTGCTCTGTAGGTAGGTGTTCTCAGGGCCTGATGCCTTTCTTTGCTTGTCACAGCCCAGGTGGAGTAGCTGTAAGGGATGAGGAGCCAAGGGGGAGCTGGGGGAGAGAGCCACAGGCAGAGTGTAATCAGTTAAAAGCACACTGAGATACGGCTGTGTAAAAGGTGAAAACTCATCATGGTCTAAGTACTTGCTGTGGCCATTTCTTCCTCCTGATGTTTTAGCTGTAGAAGTGTGCAGGCATTTTGTAGCTACAGGAGACTGTGCAGAAAAGCTTTGCATCGCTGTGCAGGGAACCCATGTGGAAGCTCTCAGAGCAGATATCGTGGGCAGCACCCCCGATCCCTTCAGCTAACTGCCCAGTTTGCTCGCTGCTGGCCACGCACCAGCCCTGGTAGTGCTCGCGGGCTTTTGCAGGTCCCTCGGCAGGGAGTACCCTTGGATCTCCTAAGGCGCGGAGGGCTTACCTGTGTTATCTTAAGAGAATGCAGTGTTTAATCTTACAAGTCATCCAATTACCGTAGCATCAAGGCAATACGCGTTCATATTTTCATTTCATATTGGCTCTCCGTCTCTCTGGCGGTCGGTAGCAGCAGCGTTGGGTATGGCGTGTTACCAGTGCCCCCTCCCGGCTGCGGCCAGGCTCGCCTCCCGCTCCTCTGAGCAGCTCAGCTCCTGCCTGCGGCCCCCGGTCCTGGGGGGCCCTGGGCACGGTGACAGCACCCCGGGAATGATGCTTGCATCGCTGTGACCAAGCGGGATTTCTCCTAAATGCAGATTTTAATTTGTCCTCCTGCACAGTGGAAGCTATCTTTCTCTGTGCAAGCAGAGCACTTGCTGCATTGATTCTGCTTTTGCTGCTCAGAAACTAGGTAATAAAAAGGCCGAAACAGTACCTTATGATACGAAAACCTAGAGGGCTAATAATTCTTAACTCTCTGAGGATAAAGAAATGTAGCTTCCTATGGCAAAAAAGGCTTCATAAAATGTGCTGTGTGCTTGCCCTGGGCGGTAAAACTGAGGCACGGGAGAGGGGTTGCTCCAGCCACATCTCCCCAGAGGGCCACAGGATAGCTCCGGGATGCTCTAATCCCCTCTGTGCCCCACAGACTGGGTCCTGCTACTTCAGTTTAATAGAAACTACTGAGCAGAATGACAATTGGTGAACATAAATTGTGGGATTTGGTTAGGATTTTGTTGAAGGCTTTAGTTTGTCAGATCCTGTTGTCTGTACCCGAATTACCTTATAATTTCCAGTCTATTACCAGTCTCTTTGCCCATACCAGATGAGTGCTTGTCCATATGTGATTCTCCTGTCCTTCCCTCTCTCCTATTCCCTCTGTATAAGATGTATTTTTATTAAGATCTGGTTGCTTTTCATCAGCAGTAATAACTCCTGTCCTGGCACGACAGCTGTTGAGCTCAAGTCTTCGTTTCCCTTGATAGGTGCTCAGATGGGGTTGTTTGCTGTTTGTTGTGTTTGGACAAATTTTATTTCTTGCATGTTGTACTGTTCAATAAATTACAGCTGCAGATTTTTGTCTTTAACAGGGCAATAAAGAATCCCTCACTCTCTGCAAGCCCATCTCCCATCATGGTCTCCTGTGGAAAATCTTTAGAGTTTATATGTGCATCATGCCTCAGAGGGAGCTATCAAACCAAACGTGGGGCTGTCCTCTGAAGGGGTTTATTAACCTGACTGATGGGAACGAAGGCTGCAGGGTACTGAGGGACTTAACTACTGAGGGTGAAGAGACTCTGTAGATAAGAACTGTACGGAAGGGCAGTTCGGCAACAGGCTGATAAAGTGCCAAGCATTTCACTCCCATACAAGAAACTCAACAAAAAAATTAACAGAATCACAGAATATCCAGAGTTGGAATGGACCCAGGAGGATCATCAAGTCCAACTCACAGCTCCACAAAGGACCACCCCAAAATCAGACTATATGTGTGAGAGCACTGTCCGTCCAACTGTGAGCTGCTTGAACTCCAGCAGGCTCAGTGCTGTGACCACTGCCCAGGGGGAGCCTGTCCCAGTGCCTGACCGCCCTCTGGTTGCAGAACCTTTCCCTAACCCCCAGCCTGACCCTCCCCTGTCCCAGCTCCATGCCATTCCCTCGGGTCCTGTCACTGTCCCCAGAGAGCAGAGCTCAGTGCCTGCCCCTCCGCTCCCCATGAGGGAGCCGCAGGCTGCCATGAGGCCTCCCCGCAGCCTGTTCTGCTCTAGGCTGGGCAAACCTCCTCATACGTCTTCCCCTCCAGACCCTTCACCATCTTTGTAGCCCTCCTTTGGGCACTCTCTAACAGTTTTCTATCTAATACTGTGGTGCCCCAAACTGCACACAGTGCTGGAGGTGAGGCCGCACCAGAGCAGGCAGGACAATCCCTCCCCTCGACCAGCTGGCAGTGCTGGGCCTGCTGCACCCCAGGGTAGGGTTGCCCCTCCTGGCTGTTAGGAAAGTGCAGTTATAATTATGACCTTGGTTTCAGGAGAAGATCCTGGGGGTCCTGCTTCAGGAAGGCCATTTTATGGTTTATGTTATTTTGATCTGTTTGTTGAAGTCCTGCCCTTCAGCTGTAAATAAGCCCTCCATGTACCAACTGCAAAGAAGCAGTAGTGGAAGCAGATGAGGATTTCCCGGGAAATGCTTGCCAGCCTGCCTCCTTAGACATGGGGTGTCTGTGTACATACACACATATATGACCTTCTAATAATGGAGACTTGTTTTCCATTTGTCTTCTGTGGTATCTGATCTGCCAGCAGATGGGAGTCTGTCAGCACAGCTCCTGCCACAATGGTTAAGAGCATCTGAGTGCAGATGGGTCGCAGGGCTACTTCACTTCCCTTTCATCATAGCAGGTCACAGAAAGAGACAACATTTTTATTATCAAAGTGGCCGGCTGTTTTCCTTCCTGTGTTTTCCAATTGCTGTCTTGTTCTCTCCTCTACATTAGTGGAGTTTAGAAACCATATCCCTCTGTCAAATGCATTGTTCTTTTTTGTCTTTTTTTAAATAAAAAAGCTCTCTGGACAATATAAAGCATATTCTCAGCAAAGATACTGATAAGCTAATGTACTTCATCTCTGAGGTGCTGGGCTTCACAGACAGTTTGTTAAATGCAAGTTTGCACTTGTGATGTTTTGCGCGTTGCTCTGTAGTTCAGAAATCAGAGGATGCTCAGGTCTCAGGTACCTGACCTGCACTCCCAGCAGGGATGGTGAAGTTCAGGACTAAGGGGTGTAAGGGAGAGCGTAATTATCAGAGGCTCAGGGAGTGGGTCAAATAGGGGTGCATTGGCAAAGCAGTTTCCAGAGTTCCAAGTTCAACGTGAAATGGCCTTTTGCAGTGCTGATCTCAGTTACTTTTATCTAATTGGTCCCCCATCAGCTGCCCTACCAAGACAAGTCTTCAGAAATTCTGCTTACATTGACTATGGCAGTTTTATATTGAGAGTGTCACGGTATCCCTGCCTGGTAAAACGCTGCTGTTGCCTCTGTTTTTAGCACAGATTTCAGCCTTAAAGGAAAGATGCTTCTAATTTATACTTTTCCATTAGAAGGAGTAACTTCTTGGATAGTCAGGATGAACTCTTGTGTAGAAATAAATGTAGAGAGCTGAATTTACTTCCACTGCATCCAGCTATCGTTTGCTATTGTATCTGTTTCTAGTTTATTTTCTGTTGCCTTTGTTTCCTGTTCCCCCCTGCACCCCCTTCTGTGAGAAGGAGGGAGTGGGATAAGGCTGCAGTGATTACTTGCATCAAAGGTAGTTGCTGTAGTGTTAGAGCAGAGAATCTTCCTCACCCTTGGTCAGATTTGCATGGGTAATGCTGCTGCTTCCTCCAGCCCCCGGCGTGGCGTGAAGGCTGTTCTGGTTCGGTGCACATGGCAGCGCGATGACAGCAAGGAAGCCCAGGCCATTGTGAGGAGGGGATGCATGTACACCAGTAGCAGGGGATGGGTCTTCTCCCCTCCTCTTGCAGTGTGTTGGAGAAGCTGTGTCTGTCTGGGAGTGCTAATTGCAGTGGGCAGGATTTCTCCAGCGCCAGTGGCTGGGTGTCCAGCCTGTCACAACAAATCCATGGCATCCTGGCCTGAAGGCTTGGAGGGGAAGGCCAGCCAGGGTTCGCAGGCACACAGCAGCTACTGCTGGGACCAAAAATGTGTCCCAGCAGGCCACAGGGTTGATTGAGGAAGACCGTGGCACCTTGTTATTTTTCATTCTGCAGGGAAAGGCTGAGCAGCAGCAGTTGTAGTGAAGAGGCGAATAAGCAGAGGTTATGTACAGAGCTGAGGTGATACAGATATGTTTTAAGCCATCGTGGTAAACAGGTGAACGTGTTCCTCTGTGGAGTGGGCCTGGACCAAGCCTGCTGGTGATTGCAGGCACTTTCTGATATCCATTTTGCCTCCAGAAGCAAGCAAATGTATCATAACCCATTTCTCTAATAACCTGCCTCAGTTTCTCAGACTCCTGTAGATGAGGTCTGTGGAGAAACCTGGAAATGAGCAGATGAGGGAGTCCCAGAGCAACTGGATCCTCAGGGCAGCAACAGTGGCTGTCCTGTGCTTTCCTCCGGGCCAGCTTCTGTAGGGCCCTTGGGTGCTGTAGCCTCTTACTCCACACCACAAGCACTGGCCTTATTAAATAAAGGGTGAGAAGAGTACATGTGTGGGGGGAGTAACTGAGGTGCTGACCTTGGAGCAGGAAGAGAAGAGGAGAAGGAACCAAGAAACTAAGGAATTGAATACCAAAGTTAATCTCTTTCCTTTCTAATATCTTTGCAGAGTGCCTGTCACCAGGCTCTAGTGAGATTTATAGCTTCCCTTGCATTATTGGTTTACTTTGCTATTTGGAGCCTAAACAAGGCTGAGGAAGGTACATGGCACTCTTCCCGATTGCTGGCAAACTTGTATCAATCAATTTAATTGAAGTTCTTGATAGAATCATTTATGTCAGGTAGAGTTTTCTTTTTACCTCCCCTCCTCACAGTCCAACACCTGGGTTTCATTTACTGGGACTAATCAGTACGTTCTCAGTGTCAATTTGGGGATACTAAATCTGGAGATGGATGCTACCGGCAGTCCTGGAGTTAGGTGGCTGTAACTGCTGATCCTGGGCAAAGCTGCTCTTTGTACTTGGCTCTTAAGTGCTATGTCCGCAGAAGGAAGCTTTGGTGATGATTTATGACTTGAGCTGTGCTGTAGCCTCTACTGAGCATGTAAACGAAGATAGGCCTGTATTTGCTTTCAAACACAATGCACAAAAAGCAGGCTTCAGGAGAGAACATGGGGAGACAACGGCCTGGAAGGAACACCGTGAGGAGGACCTTGCATGACCTGAACTGCAGATGAATTTGGAAAGTATAAGGATGGGTCACAAGAAGTTCAGAGGCAATATACAGAGCTTAAGTATGGTGTGTCTAAACACAGGTGCTCTCTACAAGATAGAAACCTGCTGCTCCAAGGCTTATGGCTTAGTAGGTCAGAGGTCTGCCACCTGTGGAATTACCTTGAGGTGACTTGCTGCCAGTGTGTACGTGTGTATTTGCAGTTACAGAGTCATTGCTGACTTTCTGGTTAACTTCAAGCGCAAGCACTTCTAGACTTTTTTCCATGGGCCATGTAAAGCTGATGTGGGAATGATTTACTTTTGAACGGACTTGGGTGGATTGTTATACAGTGTGTCAAATTACCTGATGAATTCAGACATTTTTACAACAGATAAATAGCATACAAATCAGCTCATAACAGATACAGGTTCTAATTGTTTAGAAAACATGTTTTTTTTTTTTTCTGTCTATAGGATGTACGCAGTTGTTCTCTTGGAGTGTGCTATCCATAGCATGACTAAGACCGATGAATAGCATAATGTTTTATGCTGAGTTTGCATATGTGTGGGTTTGTACTGACAGGGTAAGCAAATGGCGACTGTATACATTGTGGAAATATCTGATAGCTTCTGGATGCTGGTGCTGATTGTATTAAGATCTTCTTCCAACATTTATAGAGGTGTAAACCCTCTTAGAAGACCATCGGAAAAATTCTGTGGATAAATGTTTTTGATATGTAAGGACAGTACAGCCCAAATTGGATGAATTAAAGGCTGGGGAATGAACAATAATATTGTATAACTTGATGAGATGAACCTACTGCATTTATACAGAGTTCCCCTACTTACCTTCATGTAGGTTTATCACATGACATTAATTATGAGAACATAAAGTGATTGTAAGAGAACGGAAGGAGAGAGGAAATAAGGACATGGAGTACTGTTAGTGGGGAGGGAGAGTTGGGATAGTTGTTCCTGATTAAGTATAAAGAGGAATTGTGAGCCTGATGATCTTCGCATTCTCAAGGCTTCTAATCCGCTTGCTCTAATCCTCTTACAGCATCTGCTCTATTGGACTTTTATCTGATCTCTGTCTCTCAAACAATCTGGCTAAGCTTCCCATGTTGGAATCACTTTTGGCCCTTTTCTGTGGAGCTGCCTAGTATCCTCTTGCCCAAATGGGGTCAGTGGACGCTGTTTATTCTGCAGTCCTTGAGTCTAGTCTGAAACCATTTCGAGGTATAGCTAAGGCATGTCTTAGCCCCATAGATTTGGTGCAGTGCTGACAATAGGAGCTGTGGCACTCCTAGTTGTTACTGAAATGTAAATTTACTTTTGGGTATAGTAGATTTTGGTGACTTTCAACTGTGAAGAATGGGGATGAAGAATGTATGATGGATCATTCGGGGTTTGACCTTTTTAGTGGTTACTAACACTCAAGTAATGGCTTTGGAGTGAATTGGCTTGTTTCAGGCTTTCTCTGTTTGTTAAACCCCATGCTGTAACTTGAGTGGTCGATCTACCCTTATTCCTCACATTGGAATTATCTTGCAGATATTGAAAATTTTCAATGAGTAGCAAAGCACAATACCATCAATATTAAAAACTGGACTTCTGAGCTGGAAAGAAATTCCAACAGCACCTGCAGTAGACCCTCTAAAGAGAACAGGGATATGTCATATGTTTTAGGAACTGCATTCCTCCAGCTTGTACAGAATGACTAGTATAAGCAAACTCCTGGAGACTTTAAGCTTCAGTTATATCCTATATGGTGTTTGCATGTCCTTCTCAATTGCAGGATAAGATCAGACCAGGTAGAAATGGCTGGGATGAATATATTGAGCCCGAATGAATATATACAACTTCCTTTTTGATTTTTGAGCATCAGAGAACATCTCCCATTCTTTTGCCTGGGAGAGGCTAATTCTATGACACAAACAAAACTGAGCAGCTGCTTATGCTTCCCATACAGCTTCTTTTCCCATGTTGTTGATGGAATGAACACATGCTTTCCATGAAGGAGGAATGAGAAGGATTTTAACTATATGCTTTACTAGACAATGGTTAATCCTGAAGGAAAGCAGCCAGCACCTTCTGGGAACTGTTTAACTCTTCAAGAGTTGTGTGGAGACCAAAGCCTTTGTCAGTACATGGATCTTAATCTGTCTCTTCTGAACAAGATGGTCCACAACAGCAAAATATTTGGGAGTAGTAAAAAGTTCCAGGACCTTGTGTGGGTTTTATTTTATTTTTTGTTTTGGTTTTAACTGAGCATTGCATGCAATGAGGCAGAAGCTTTGTGACTTGCCAAAGAACACAAAACCTACTCAGATACTGCTATTTTTGAGGACAAAAGCCCCACATGCCCAACACATACACAAACTGCAGGACTCAAATCCTGCTGGCTCTCAATAGCTTCTCCTTCTGGTCCCGCTGCCTCTCTGCCGGAGTGCCAATCCGCTGGCTTAATGAAGGCTAACGGTATAATTAATCACATGCACGCGCAGCACAGTAGTTCATGAGACCTGAGTAAATGTGACAGCTGCTCTGAGGGAGAAAGGGGACAAAAGCCCACAGTGATGACAAGAAGGAAAACAAGCTCTGGTTAAAAGAAAAGTCAAAGAAAAAATGGAGAGATCAGCAAAGAGATGGGCTGGGAACCTTTAACCAGGGCAAAGCCAGCCTCTGCCATACTTGTGCCTATTGTAAAGTTCCTCTAATAGTTCTTGATTTCTTATATTTTTTTTTTTCTGATTCCTTCCTTTTCTTGCTCCTTATTTTTCTACTTGCCTTATTTTTGGTGTTTGGTATCTCTCCATGTAATTTGTGGTCCTCTGGATCTTTCATCCCTGATGGACAGTGTGGGAAGACTTTGCTGACAAGTGCTAGTTAGATTTTGGGAGGGATTTGAGTGTCTAGTTTAGTTTGGAGCTGATCAAAAGGCATTTTTTTGTTGTTGTTTGCTGTGGTAGATGGACAATGGAAGAATGCTGAACTTTGTTCCTATTCCTGAGCTACCCCAGTATTTTTCCATTGTTACATGCATTTGAAGTCTTTTTTTTTTTTTTTTTCTCTGTTGTATTCAATCTTTTCTGAGGATGGTGGCATAGGGAAAAATCCTTCTTAATTTTTTGTGCAAGACAGAGAGGTCTGTGGTGTGATCCAAGATCCAAGATCCACCAAGATCTTGGTGGCTGCTTCCTTTGCTACAGCTATGGAAATATCCTCGGGCTCTGGAGGTGGAGTTAAAAGGGAAGGTCTGGGATACCTCGTATTGTAAGCCAAAATTGGCAAAGCTTCCTTGTTTCTTTTTCTCCCTGCAAAGTAGTTTTATACTTGCTTGAATTAAAGCTGTAGGCGTTCAGAAATGTTGTGCACAACTTAAATACTGCTCATGGCACATCAGCACCATAGTCTCTCGGCAAGTAGGTGATCCTGGTATTTTTGGCACTCAAGATGCTTATAGGTATTTTGGGTCAGAAAAAGAACTGAAGATGCAGGAAGAGATTGCTTCTGAGGGCCAGAATAGGGTTCAAAAGATACCAATTCTGTTCTTGATTTAACCTGTAGCTGTCTGTATGAATTTGAGCACATCACTTCATATTATCTCGGATGGGGTTAAGGAGAGAAACCTTACAGAGAGTAGGTTAGCCGTACACAAAGTGAAATTCCTACTCTAGGAATTCCCTGTAATGATGTTTCAGGGGATAATTTCTGTTCTTGCAACACCAGGGTGAGAGCAAGTGGGACACAGGAAGGTGTAATGCACTGGACACTGGCACAAGCCGTACATTTTATTGCTTTA
This sequence comes from Oxyura jamaicensis, assembly GCF_011077185.1. Classification (NCBI taxonomy): domain Eukaryota; kingdom Metazoa; phylum Chordata; class Aves; order Anseriformes; family Anatidae; genus Oxyura; species Oxyura jamaicensis. The sequence continues at coordinate 32,739,749 of NC_048897.1, forward strand.
AAGTAAGGGGTGTCTAGAATTTCACCTAGAAAGAATTACCATATTAGTTTTTGTGTAGCATACACCCCCGTGTTGGGGAGATAACCAGTGATTCTGATGCAGTTCTACAAAATGGTTTGGGAACTGATGATAAATACCAGCAAATAAGACTTTGGGCTACATCCACAAAAGATACTGATGTGCTCTGGTGCCATCCAACTGTCTGTCAGGTGCTTAAGTCTCACCAGATCTTCCAAGTCTGCCTTTTCCACTGCTGCCTGATGCTGAAGGTCATTAGACTTCTGTTTTCTAGTTCCCGAAGTGCCTAAAGCTCCGTGCAGAGGTATTTCTGACAGTGCTGCTTGGCACCAGCGTCTAGCTCGTGTCTTCCGGGATCTGGGATCTCGGCACTAAAGCTAATAGTTGTTCTTAAGAGTGCAGTGCCAGGCTGCACGTAGACATGGTGGGAACATCCCTTTTTGTCTGGCATCCCGGTGGGTGCAGTGCATGTCCTGCTGGTGGGAGCCACTGGTTGTATAGCCCTTCTCATCCTGCTGTAGCCAGCAGGTATTGTAGCAATGGAAGGTGTAACAGTCTCTGCCTGATGCTGAAGTCTCTTCTCTGCTTGATATAATTAAATATTCATGGTGATTGAGAGTAGAGGGAGAGACAGTATGCTTACAAGTGTAAACATTTCTCTACAGCTGAGTGTTTAGGACACCCACTGGGCAGGACTCAGAACCCTGTTACTACCCCCCAAGATGAGGAATCCAATAATGCCCAAATGCAGCAGATCCTGTCTTGCTTGACGCTGAAAGGTCCTGTACGTCCCTGGGAGGCTTAGTGCCAAACCAAGCTGCTGTTCCCACCTCATGGCAAAGAGCTGAGGAGTGAGTATTTGCAACACGAAATGATCCAGATTTGTCTCTCCTGCTTGGGATAGCCCTGACTGTTTGGGAGGATGGTTGGAAGAGATTTGGTTGCAGATACTGAATGTAATTGAATAAATTCCCTGGCTTATCAGAGACTGCATGGTAGTCCCACTTCAGAACCTCACTAGGTCCTAAAGAGAATAGGAACTTGAGTTTTTTTGTAAAGGTGGATCCTGCTCTCAAATATGTCAGATGACACACACAGCAGGAAGGATGGAAAGTATTATTACTTCTTTTTTTTTTTTTTTCCTGTTTTCCTTTTCCTTTCTTCCCCTTTTCAGCTGTGATTGTGTCTGAAATTAGCAAAATTTTTTGTAGTGATAAAAATATGAGGGTTCAGGGGAAGGACGTAGGTTGCTGCTCTGTCTCCAGTACATCTGTGGGCCTGTTAATTTAATTAGAGCTGCGCTGTACAAATATTGAACTCACTTGAATTTCTTTTGCAGCTCGTTTGGTTTTCAAAGAGCTCCCAGCTCCAGATTATCCTTTTTGCTCTTCTGTGTATTTGAGAAAGAGAAGAATTTATAATAATAATAAATATCCTTGTCTCCTAAGTTTAATCAAGTGGAAGAACCGTTGTTCCTTGCCTCCCTACCCACCCATCCCTCTTCTTCAAACTTGTTTCTCTCAGTTCCTTTCTCATGATAAAAAATGAGGACAGTCTCAGTGGTTCCAGGGATGGTACTACCCGTTCTGTTGCCTTTGAATCCTGCTGCTGGTGAGGTTGGCTTGGTGCAGGGCTGCATGGAGAACGAGCAGAGATGGCGCTGAGCTGCTTAGAGAAGCAGGCAGTGTCTTTGCTCTGTGGATAAGGCACAGAAGTAGGTTAGGGGGCCTGTCTGACACAGAGCAGAGGAGGGGTGCTGAGAAACAAGGACATGCTAACGAGGAGGTCCAATGTGGGCAAAAATACAGGTGAGAGAAATTATTGGGAGCTGCTGCTTCACAAATTGTGTATTGAAGAGAACTTTGTGGCCAAAGCTCTAGCAGGAGCGACCAGGATGAGATAAGGGGCTGTTGCTGTCTTGTTCCATTTTTCCTCTTGTCCTAGGAGATCGCGTATGGAACCACTGCCTGAGCTCCCTCAAGGATAAGGTGGTGAGAGTGGCTCCTTGTGCCAGCACTTGGGGCTGGAGGAGTGAAGAGTTTGGTGTGTAAGGAAGAAAGATAACACCTTTATGCACAGCTCCCTCGATGCTGGGTTGTCCCCTTGGTGCCGTGCTATGCCTGGTCGGGCAGGGCTGGCTCCATAAGGGTTGATTTTTGGGCCTCCATGTGTTCCCCAGGGGCAGCAGGGAAGTGAGGTGTGATGCACGTGGGAGTTGTCAGGACTTGGGGTCATGCCTGTGTAACTGGGAAACTACCCCAGGGCTCTGCTGCCCTTGGTGGTGCACAGCTTTGGGGCCCAGGATTTCCCCGGGGGCCTGGGGGTGGTGGACATGGTACCACCTCCTTGGTGCAGGGCAGGAGGGATGGACCTGGTGCTGCTGGGCAGCGCTGAGAGCATTTTCTTTTGGGGTTGGGTGCAAGGAAGGAGCTTACAGAGAAAGATGTAATTCCTGCCCGAACGGCAAGTTAAATAAAGCTGCCTTTTGGAGGGGCTGGGGACATGTGGGGGTAATCTTAAGCTTTTGGCTAGTCTGCTGTCAGAGGCTTTTTCATCTATGGCCCTGTAAAACAAGGTGTCCTGAAGGTGATCCAGCCCATCCTTAAAATATTCTGGTCCTTATTTGTATTAACAGTACCTCCTACCTGAATGTCAGTAAACTTATTTAGCATGCTCCTGCTTCCTGTGCCTAGTCAGATTTATATAAGAATTAAAGGCAACGTGCTTTAAAGCTGAATCCTGGGCAGCAGTCTGACTCCTTCGGACCCAAGAGGTCTCCTGCAAGACCCATCATCATCACTGTTTCAGCAAGGTTGGTACTCAGCTTTGGTTCTTCTGCCAATTCCTGTCATTTCCAATTTAACGAGGAATGCTGTGATTATGAAAGAATACATGTATTTGAATATCTCTTTAACAGCCGCGCTCATTGCTCTCTCTGAGGTTGGCATCACCTTACAGTTCATTTTAGGACATACGTAAACTGTCGGAAAGTTGCGCAGTGGCTGTAGCCCCAAAAGATCTTTAGGGAAACATATGGAAATTGTGTGCCCGTGCCTGTCTGGTCAAGGAAAAAGGGAAGTGTCAGAATTGATGTTTAAGAGCGTGTCTGCATGACAGCTTGTGTGAATGTGTGACTTCGGGTTTGTGATACCGTGCGGAAGCGAAGTTCTGCACAAAGGAGTAAAGCTGTCGGTGTGTGGGCGGATGGGCTCGTTTGCATGAGTGTGCATGAGTGCGGAGCCATTCGTGGAAGGATGTTTGTCAGTACACAAAAGTATACACGCTTGTGACAGGAAGCTCAACGGGATGTGTTTTCAGGCATTTTTGTCATCCATAAGCTCAAACTTCTGCAGAGAGGCAAGTTCCTTTTGGGCTGCTTTTGTAGGTCGGTTTTAGTGGCCAGCTGGTGCAGCCGTGAAAGCAGCGGTTGGCCAGGCCGAGCGTTTACGCAGCTTAATGAGAATGGCTTAGACAAGGCCACCCGGCTTAAATGCTGTTTAATGGAGGTAGGAAGCAGAGAGCTGGAGAGCAAAGATCTCTGCTTGGACACCAAGGGAAGGAATGCGCTGCGTGCCCACTTACAGCAGCGCTGTGTTCCCTTCAATGTGACAAATGGTGTGGTGCCCCACGCTGGGACGGGGTTGGAACTGAAAATGGTAAGCGATCCCAAACGTTGGTTGGATTTTCCTCCAGTGCTGGAGCCATTGTCTGTTCTCAGCCCCAGGCGCTACAGAGCTGCTGTTGTAATGCTCCTGCCCCAGCTCGCTATGAAAGACAGGATCAGCGTGCAGCTCGTGCAGTTGTAGGTGTTTTGGTGGCCTGGGTCAGAAGAAGGGGAGCTGCAGTGCTACCTTCTGTGCTCGCTGCTTCATGTAGGGAATTGCAATAGCCTGCCTAATAAAGGAGAGAGGTTGCTGGCAGCTGTCCATCATGAGATGAGCATAACAGTAGCCTTTTCCTGGCTCAGAGCAAATTTCCTGTCTCGAACAGTGTCCAGAAATGAATGTCTATGGGAGGCTAGAGAAATAAGGCAGGCTGTACGGTACTCCATGTCCAGCACTCTCATCCTCCAGCCAGCTGTTTTCTCCCTAGGGACGTCTTGAGCCAGATGTTTCTCCTTCTTGCATAGTAATTCAGTGGATTTCTCTTCCGTGGTCTTACCCACTGTCTCCTTGAACATCTGTGGACTGAACTGCACCATTCTGTGAAAGGTGGTCTGTTGCTCAAATGTATGAAGAACTACCTTTTCTGTTTGAACCCTTGTCTTTATGGGTTTTATTTGAAGCTCCCAGACTTTTACTTTGGAAGAGACAGTTAAAAGTCACTCTGTTTGTTTCTTCCTACTACTGTCACGTTCCTCTAAAGCTGTCTCTTTTCCAAATTTAGAGAACCTAACATAATGAGCTCTTATTTGTCCGGAAGCCCTAGCACACTTCTGATCATTCTTGTTGTCCTTCTTCATTTTTTTCCATTTCTCCCATCTCCAGTTTGAGATAGAGATCACAGCTGTGCGCAGTATTCAGATGAGAAATGGCCATAGTTTTACTCCCTGGCATAAAGATGGTTGGAGACTTGGCTATATTCCATTTCTAAATAATTCTTAACGCTTGGTTTTGACCCTTACCATTTATTCAGTTAAACGGGGTTGTGGAATTATTTCTCATAAAATCAGTCGTAGCCTGAAAACCTGTTCCGAAGCTGCGATCGGCAGTTCAGAAGCTATATTTTTGTATGTGGAGTTGTGCTTATTTTTTTCATGTGCATTGCTTTCCATTCATCTACGTGAATGAAGATAAACACACGTTGATGCAGAGAAGTGTGCCACCTTCCTCTGTCTGCCTGGAAGGTCACCGAGCGTCCCCAGGCTTGTGTGTCCATGGAATGGGAATAATGGCGTCCCTCTACTTACCAGGAATGTCACTAAGTACCAGGTGTGTCACTACCACATGTGAAATGCACTACTGAAATTACAGAAAGGATTTTTGTACAGGAAAATTTCTGTAAAAATTCCTTTGGTCGTGTATTGATCTCCGCTGTTTACATCAAAAATGAAAAAGACCCATAAATTGTTACAGCCTTGGTTGCTACTGGCATGTGGTGTAACAGTGTCAGAGCAGGAGAAATCCATGAGCTAAGGAAGGGGTTGGTTTGTTTCTGATGGGAGCTGAAACACTGGCTCAAGGGATGAACCTGGGTCTCCCAGAGCAGCCCGAGGACATCGTTCAGTCTGTGGCCGATGTGAGGGAATGAGCTCTGATGTTGCTGAGCTGCCCCATGGGGAAGGAGAGGGTTGTGCGGTGATGGGAGTGTGGAGCTCGACTATTTAGATGTTAGGTGGTGAATGAGGCAGGGTTCAGCTCAGGAGGCTGCCCTTTGGGCTGGGTGCCTCAGAGTATAACAGGGGAGGCTGATGAACTAAGGAAGAACTATTTTTTTATTTTTTTTTTCCTGCCTTGCGAATTCAGTCCCCATCACTTAACTTTCTTACAGCTTGGAAACATAAAGACTGCTTGAACTGGTGTATAGCTCTACATCTAGTGATAATATAGGGAGGCCTGTGAGGAGTCTGAACGAGTCTAGATTTGCTATGCAGTTTGGTTCTAGCAAAATCTGCTGAGACTCTGCTCGGTAGTGAATGTATTGAAGGGTTTGACAACACAGTCTCTTTTGACAGCCTTGTGCATGTTTGAGTTTGGGAAGCAGCTTGAGATGTTTCTTGAAACAAGCCAAATGGGATCATAACTAACCAGAGGGCAATAAAAGAATGAATCAGTTTTAGTAGGTCTCTTGTTCAGACAGTGGAGAGCTACCCGTCATGAATGGGGACTTAGGTCAGATCCACAGGAGCTGAATGCTGCCTTCCTGCTGAGGGGATAAGTTGATAGGAATATCAGAAGATTCAAAACTATTTCAGGGATTTCTATTAAGCTACATATTCTGCTGTGTCTGGCTGCTTTCCCTTGCCTCATGTGAAGGTGAGAAAGTCTAGCAGAGCTTTAGCCATGTGTTAGTGGTAGACTTACGGGACCGCTAACAAGAAAGGATGAGATTTGTTCTTTCAAATGCTATTCTGTTCACTGATGTGACAGAATAGTCTGAGATGCAAACTCATACAGTGTAGCAACAGCTGTGTATGACTTCATATTAAATCAGATTTCCAGAGATTTAATGTAAGCTTGGGGTGCTGGATGTTATTTCAAACAGGGATTCTTCTCTGGAAATGATTCTCACGTATCCTACATAAACTTGGTAGGGGATTGAGAGTCTGCCTCAACATGTACTTCATGATGTGAAACTCTCAAATCCATAATTTTTTCTGAAAACATCACTTTGTTCTCCCCCATGATTGTCTCACATGTCTATTCTTCTAGCTGAAATACACAATTCATACAAATAACTACCCCAGAAAACTCCCAAAGTTTACTTAATTCTCAGCATAGTCCTTTGAGGAGACAGGTGACTTACTGCCCAAAATGGAGACGTTTGGTTATATGGAGATCTCGAGGCTCTTCTGGTGTAAGCAGCAATTTGGGTGCTGTTAGGTTAGGTACCAAGCAGTGTGTGGGGTGTAAACGAACAGCTCTGCCTCACACAGACACCTAAGACTGAATAAATCCATGCTCATTTTTTTGTAAACTTGAAAGATATTTGTAGTCCTTCGTACCTTCCTTTTTTTGGAGCAAGAATGAGAAATGTTTAATTCAACTGAGTTAAAAACAACAACAAAACAAGTTGGGTTTCCAGAGCAGCTCTGGGAAGATGTGTGGTCAGGAGGAGAGGGGAACTCAGAGCGTGCCAAGTGGTGTGGTGGCCAGGTGAGGGATATTCACACCCGAGTCATGCCTTGGCTTACACTTTGTGTACATTTTGCTGAGCTTACTGACTGGAGGCTTATCATAAAGGGGTTTCTTCAGCTTTGGGGTGAACCAAAACTAGGGGTTAAATAGCCTTTAATGGATTCATTGTCAAGGGCAGTGCTAACTTTTCCTCATTGCTGAAGCTCATGGGTATATCCTGTCGAACAAGCACCAGAGGCTAATGACCTGCTTTGGGGTTTTATTTAGATGGGGAGAAAGGCTACTCTGATTTGAAAATTACCTCTACCTTCCCACATTGGGTTCAGTATTCCAGAAAGTGTCTTTTATCCCTTTTACGCTTGGGCCTTTCCACCACATGCACTTCTTCTGTTTCTCCTTTCTTGTTGCATGATGCCCCCCTGCTGAAATGACTGCCCAAGTCCTCGCAGGTCTGTAGGGTTCTTCTGGGGGAACTGGTGTGCTGAATGATCCGTGGTGGCTTGTCCTGCCCTCATTAACAGTGCTTGCTCTGAACGCATCACACTTTCCTGCCCCGTCTGCAAGGAAGTTCTTGCTGCTGTTCTGCAGAAAGCCCCACCATCAGTTTGTGCTGAATTACCCTGGGTCCCTGCACCTGCATTTCAGTAGAAAAGCTGGAGTGAGGACGAATGTGCCCAGTGATGATCGGGGAGTGCAGCTTATCCGTTTGTTTCTGAATAGTAGCTTCTGTGGTTTGGTTTGAGGACAGCCACGCAGTGACGGGGTGAGAAGTGTGGGTTGGAGAGGTAAATCGTCGGAGAAGAAGTGTTCGACAAAATTATGGGTTTAATGCTCCAGAGGGGCTGAGATTGTTCCAGCCTAACTTCTCTGTATCACATGTTGATTTTTACTGGCTTATCCCTGAGCCAAATTTCCCCCATGTATCTAACACATTTGTTCCTATTTTAATTTGAAAATCATGATTGTGTGCCGTATGTTTACAGGTGGGTTGTCTGGTGAGGAAACCTTGGCTTATTCTCAATTAAAAAGAAGAGAAGCCTGATTTGTTTTGAATTAAAAGCCTTATTCATAAATAAGGCTCTTTACCATAGCCACAGGAGGCTGTTGTGGTGGGGGTGGCTCTGCTGGACACCGGTGCGTGGCGGGGAAAGGACTGTCACCCTGTGGCAGGGGATGTGCAGGGGATGCTCTGAGCCCTCCTGCCTTCAGTGCGAGGGGACAGCGGGAGTGATGGCCTCGCCTGGCAGGAGGGGGTGCCTGGTGGGCTCGAGTGCTGCAGATGCTTTGTAGTATTTCAGCTCTTTGTTCTGTCTGAATAGAGCAAATAAGGCAGGCAGGCTAATTTGAAAAGATGCTCGATTAGGCATGGAGTGTTTAATATTCTCCCTCGGTCCCTGGCTGCGGTAGAGCCTCCATATTGCCCTCACAGAGCTCCGAATGGAGCCGGCTGCTTTTCCCCCACAGTCCTGGGCTATACGGAATGTTTGATGACCAACGGGCTGAAACAAGTAAAGTCACACAAGCAGGTTCTCTGGTGAGCCCTCCTGCAAAATGCTCACCTCCCTAGGACAGCTTGTGAGCTACACTGGGGTGTTGTGCTGATGGGCAGCAGGTCGCCCAGGGGTCCACAAGGACCATCAGCATCTGGCATCAAGCAAGCCAGAGGCAGTGGTTTGTCAATTAATGCATCAGTTAATTGTGGCAAGCCCTTGGTGCACTGCCCCTTCCAGACAAGTGGCCTTGCTGAATAAACAAGGATCATCGCCCTGAGTTGTCAGCAACCTCTGCAGTTTTTGCAGTGTGGGAATAGCTAGCCTAACTCGGCGCACGCTGGGGACCCAAAATGATTGCCGGCCGGACAGCGTTGCCTCCAGCCTGCCAGCTGGGTGTACCCCTTTATCGCTTCAACCTTCCCGTGCCTCTCTGAAAGCAGGAGGAGCTATTTCTGTACGGGAGGGCCACATAGCATTTAATGCTGGCTTTGAGATCTTTAGCAGTGTCTAGGTGCAGCTCTCTTAGTTATCACTACTTGTGGTAAGCATGTTAGTGAACATGTAAGAATCTGTTGGTTTTGCAAGACCTGCCTAACTCACTGTATTTCACAGCAACTATCCTTTTTCAGCTGCTCTTTCTATTTATTTTATAAAAACCTGTTGAAGTACATCATGTTTGGCTCTGGTAAAAGAGGAGAAAATTGAATTTTGAAATAGTTTTATTTTTCCTGGTAATTAGTAAACAGAATTTTCAACGTGCTTAAGATGAAACCGTTCACATGTGAGAGTAGTTTCTGCTAGTGAAGCAAATAGCTTGCAATAGGGGCAATGTATTTGTTACTGCCTGAGTCCTAGTGGCAGAGTTCAAAATGAAGGAAAATTTCACTTTATTTATTTATTTATTTATTTATTTATTTATTTATTTATTTATTTTTATTTACTGCTAAAGAGTCTTGATCAGTTGTGGAAATTTCCCTGTTGTCCATTCTATCCAGATGATTTTTCAGTGCTGTTGCATTGCTTGTAGCATCGCTGATCTTGATTACTGAAAAAAATGCTTGCTCCAAATTTTCCTTTTATTTTAATTTAAACACAGATGTGTATGCTACATCACTCCATGGTGGAGAACACCCACTGAAAGCTGTTGGGTGCAGGTAGCTGGCACCTGCCGCTAGCCATTTGGCGTGTTGAAACGTGCACCCACAGTCGTACACACCAAGTACAACTTCTGAGCTTTTATAACAGTGATGCATGTAAACGTTGGCAGTCCCATTTATTTCTCTTTTATAAGTAAAGCCTATCTAATCACTCTGAGCAAATTTAATAATTATGTCTAATAAGTGAATTAAGGCTATAATTTAAGGCAAAAAGAGCTGATTCCTTGAAATGTTTGTCTTATCATTTAATTGAAAAGTAAGTTCTTTCCTCCTCCTACATAGACTAAATGAGCTCCATGTGCTATCTCAGCCTCTTTGAAGATGTGTCCTGTAGACACGCCGTTCGTTAGTATTGGGAAAGGAAGTGGAAGTGACTAAAAGGAGGTATTAAGGCTTTCTTTGTTTCGGCATTGCTACGCATCCTGTAAGTAGGCAGTGACAACGACAGTTGGATTTTCAGGGTGTAGGAGCATCTGGAGCTTGGTTATTGATGACCTTTGAGAATTGTTCAGATTTCTGTGTGGGCACCTAGTCTAAAAACATTTGGCCTATGCCTGTTCCTCTGCAGTGTGACTTAATGCTACTGTCTCTATAAAATCCACATATAATAATTACGTAGACTTAACTGACAGGTGTTCCGATCTTTTTGAATAGAATTGCAAAGAACTGATATCTAATTGTCATATCTATGTATAACATCCAGCTCACAGGAAAGGCTGGTGTTTTAGTTACCCTTCCTACTCCCAAATATTATGAAAAAGTGTTGGAGGTTCATCTATCTTTTTCTGCTAATGTCTTTGCTCTGGTGACTGGTGTAGGATGCAAGGGAATGGCTTAATGCTGCACCGGGGAGGTTCAGATTAGGTGTTAGGAAAAAGATCTTCCCTGACAGTGTGGTCAGGCACTGGAGCAGGCTCCCCAGGGAGGTGGTCATGGCCCCAAGCTTGTTGATGCTCAAGGAGTGTTTGGACAATGCTCCTAGCTGTGGGGTTTAACTCTTACGTGAAGTCAGGAGCCGGACTCTATGATCGTCATGGGTCCCTTCCAACTCAGGATATTCTATGATTCTTGCTAAAAAAAACAGTTAATGCTAATTATAGAGGAGAGACCTACAAAATCCTTTCTCAGCTTCCTTCTGAGCCCCACTCTGGATCTGGCCTGGCCACCCAGACCTGGCCTGAGCAACCTGCTGGGTGAAGTTCTATCTGGCCCTGGAGAGAGGCATAGCTGCTTGAATAGATGTGGAAGTGGTCTTGCTGCGAAGCTGATCAGAGGTGCTTGGCACTGAAAGGCACTGAGGGAGACTTGTCGTTGTTTCATTGCCACGTTCCTTGTTGTTGTCCTCCCATGCCTTCCTGTCTTTGTTACGTGGTCTGCTCCCCCCGCATACTGGAAGTTCTGGCACCTCTTCCTCCTGTTCAGCCAGGAGTCTTTGGCTCCAATGTCACGCTGTGAGTTTTCTCTCTCCCCTGCCACGCTTCTCTGCCTCTGCTGTTCACTTTCACACGCTGCTCTTGTCCTCTAAAATCAGAGCTTCCATCTGGTTTATTATTCCGGGCAGTCAAGTCAGCAAAACCTGAAACAACACAACAACAAAACGCGGCGCTGCCTTCCCAGAGGAAAGCGCTGACATGCGTGTTCACACTGCTGCACAAGCGTATGGGCCTTCAGAAGAGGCTCCAAAGGAACTTCTCATTTCTTAGCAGCTTTGGCTTCTGTTGTACGACAGCTCAGGGACAGACTTTAACCTTCACCTTGGGATTTCTCTCAAGTCCCTAACTTTTACTGAAGCCCCTGTCCCCTGATGGCCGGGATGCCCCTTACTGGAAGCCATTTGGTCCAGTCGGTCTAGCTGCACTGTTGGTAGCTCACCCAGAACAGCTTAATTTGATGGTGTTCATTGGGCCTTTCTTGACCTAAGAAAGATCTATGGGTAGGAAATGAGTCTGGAAACAGTATTTGTCCTCTATGCGAGGCTGTTGGGAGCACTGTAAAGATGTCAGTGACTGGTGAGGAGGGCTTCTAACGGTGAGCCTGCTGATGCATGAATCTCTGTAGTGTCTGTGGCAATAAGGTTTCTTATTTCCCTCACGTAATTGGGGTCCTGTCCTTTTGGAGCCCTGGGACGGGTGTTATGAACCCACTGTTCCTAGAAATCTCCAGTTGTACTCGAGGTACAGCTGAGTCATGAAGTCACAGCTGATTACTTTTGGTTTTGTAGTATTAGTCAAGAAAAGCAAATAGGGAGAGTTTAGATGGCTTGTACGTGTCTTCAGCCAAGCCAGGAATAGAACGTGTGTTTCCTGACACCCAGCCCTGTGCTTTAAAGGCCATTGCACAACTTCCTTGCCAGACTGTAGTTGGGACAGTCCTGTGCTTTACTTCATGAAACCCTCAACCATTTAAGAATCTCTGAATGTGTTGAACTGATCACAACATTTCCCTAACCTCAGGGAGCTTTGGCTCACTAACAGGCTCTGCTAAGATTATAAAAGGCAGAAAAAGTTTCAGTGAGTGTATGCAGCTGAAACAGGAGGTGGTAGAAGGGGAGAGGCAGTGAGAGGCCAGAGGCAGGATGACCCTGTCTGGCCAAGTATTTGGTGAACAATTGTGTGGCGTAGAGGGAATGATGCACAGTGAATGGCAAAAGCTTCACTTGCTCTGCAAACCTTCCTCCTGTCGATAGGAGGATGTCGGGAAGGAGGCTGCTGAGGGAGGAGGAATAACCTGCTAGGCTCAGTAGTCACGACTGCGTGAGCTGGTGTTTACTTTGCAGATGCGTGTGGGTGGGAATATGTAGGAGAGTGCCTCGGCTGATGGTTTCCTCATTGTTTTACCTGCTGCTCCTGTCTCTGTCTCCGGGTAAAAGGCAGGTTCCTCTCGGCTTGACATTTAGGGCCAGGCCAAAATGGACGCCACTGACAGCACGACAATGGCTGTCTATTGAAGTGAGTAGATGGAGGTGAGAACTGGGCCAGCAGGAGCTCTGTCCTCCTCCCAGTAAGGAGCTAAGCTGTTCCTGAGCATTAGCATGATAACACTAACAGGCACAGCTCAGTGTGCAAAAGCAAACCTATAGGCATAGCCCAGGGCAGAAGAAGATCTGATAAAGAAGCCCAGCCTAAAGGTAAGGACAGGAACATCCCTACAACATTAGGAAATTTGTCCTGAATCATCCAGAGTGGGAGGAGGGCCTGCATGATGGTATGAGCTCCGAAGCTGCAGGAGGTTAATGCCCAGCCTCCTGGGCTGGGGCTGTTCTGCTTCACCTGCAGTGGCGGCTGCAGTACAGTGCCCTCGCTTATTTATTCTGACTGGCAGCACCATGTAATTGCATTTTGTGTTCAGTGAGTATCAGCGTTTCCGACGTGTTTTTCTGAAAGGTCATCTCATGCCAGAACACTCTTAATGTCACGGTCGTCTCAGGTCTGATTTTTTTTTTTTCTTGATGCTTCTTAGCTCCCAATGGGAGAGAATGGAAAGCCAATCTTGCCTCTTACTCCTTAAAATAACAGCAATGTGGTACAGCCTGAAGGTGCTGCTGATCTCTGCTTACAGGTGGCTGTTGAGCTGCTGGCTGCAAGAGATGGACAGTCTGTGCCTTCTAATAATGAGGTTGATTCATTCGGAAGTATACTGGTTGATTCCTATGCCATAGCCTTTTAACAAAACTATCAATTGTTTCTTGCAGTGCACCATCGTGGCTCCCCCTGATTGCTTCTGTCTGATACTATGGGGCTTGCATGCGTCGTAGACACAGCGAGCGCCTGGTGGTTCCCTAGTTCCCTTCCTTCCTCAGATGCAGTTTCTATTATTGATCTCCCATAGTGATCAATATTCAGTGATCAACCGAATGCACTTAACGTTAATTTGCTAGGGTGCGGTTTGCATAGTTCTAAAATGATTCTGCACAGCTGGGAGAATCTCCAACACCCCGTGAAGTGAAGATGATGAAAGGGCTGTCATTTTCTATGAAATTAGTGTTTGTAGGATGCCCCAGAGAGCTGGGGCGCGGCTGCTGAGGACCCTGTGCGTCAGGAGAGCCCCAGCAGCAGTTCCAGTGGTACCTCAGTGTTGGACTAGAGGCTTTTCAACTTCCAATTGGACAAGTTCAGTGCTTGTAGAAATGAAGAGCTTGTAACATTAACTGCAGAAGAGGGAAACAGAGACAGGCTGTTGTGCTCATACATAGGTGTTCATACACTGTTTTCCCACCTCACTATTTCCTGGGCTCCTACGTACCCTGCTGTGCTGATGTGTCTTGTTCTTGCTGTATTGATCCTAACCTGGAGACATTTTAGGACACTTCACCAGTGAATTTGTACCTCAGTATTATCCCTTGTTTTCTAGTTTTGTACCTCAGTATTATCCCTTGTTTTCTAGTTTTGTAACTATGCCTGACCCTCTGAGAAAGACTGCTAACAAACCTGCTAGTACTTCTGCTCCTTTAGGTGAGTCTGCCAAGGCAATGCCTCAAGGTTAGCTGAGAAGTATTCTCTCTCCTGTCGTGGCTGATACCACTGCACTCAGTTTGTGTCTGTCCTGTGTCAGTTTTCTTGTGGAATCGATGTCATTCCTGCATTTGGATCTTGAGCTGAATGTATTTGGAAAGATACTTGGCAGTCCTGGAGCAGGTTCCATGTGCTGTCAGGTTATGGAGGCAGGAATCAGTGCTGAAGGAGGAGCCTTGTGCTGGCAAGGTCTCTGTCCTCTGACAGAGATCTCAAACGCTGTAATACTGCGCTAGGACAAGTGGAACATCCCCTATCCCATCACCTGTCCCTGATTCTGAAATAGTACATTGCATGCTGGCAGCACACCCAAAGGCTGTGAGCAGAGACTGAATTTTTGGTTCAGGAGTGTTTCAGTGCGGAGTGTGAAGGGGGCGGGAGGGGAGTGGTGCTTCTGGCAGGACCGGCCTTCAGGGATCTTGAGTGGGATTTCCTCCTGGAAGCTTGTGACTTGTATTTCTGAAGAACAGAATTGTAATAATAATAATAAGGCAAATCTTGGCCACTCATTCACTGTTACAAATCATTAAGGCACTGTTTAACCACTTGTGAAAGGAATTGTACCCCTTTGGTGTGTGACGCTGCCAACAGCCTTTTGGACTGCATGTAGTTGCCCCATGTATCTCCGTGGGATACAGGGAAGCCCTTCTCAAGACAAACCTCTCTTGATTTGCGAGACTATTGATTTTGAGGCCAGGGTTCATCAGGCGAGAGATGCAGTATTTCTATCATGCAATTTGAAGTGCTGTGATCCAAGTGTTAGTGAGCCTTTTGATTGCTGCTCCTCTGAGTGATGTTGTGTACCAAGCTTTCCACCTGGAAGCACAAGCTGAAAGTCCATAGCTTTCACCAGTCCTGTGCATTAGGATTAATGGCCTGAATTGGGCTGTAGGGTTTTAATGGAAGTGAAATAACATAATGTGTTTCAAAATGCAAGGGAGTAACACCCTGCATAGCAAGTCCACAAGCTGGAAACAGCAGAGGTTGGGAACAATCATTTTTGTTTACCCTGTTCTTATTCTTCCTTAGACACCCGTTTATAGGTCACTGTGGGACCGGCAGTGTTAGCCCAGCTGGGTCTGTGGTCTGACTGCTCTCGAAGCTGAGCAGCAGCGATGGTCCCATCCGTCCAACTAAGGCATGTAAGCAGCTCACCGAGCATGTGTTCCCCTTTCTGCATTGGCAATATTCTCAGCTTTTGGTGCTGTTGTTGCACCCCTTCTTCAGAACAGATCCCTGTTGGTTTCTGTTCACTCCTCACAGAATGAGCACTGGTTGTGGGATAATTAGCTTGAGGGGGCAGGGTCTTCTTGGCTCTCTGTTAACTTTGTGTGTTTGCTTTCGGTTGCCTTTTCTCTCCATTCCTCTCAAGTTAGAGCAATGAGGTTGGATCAGAAATCTCTCCATTTGTGTGTACATTTATGAAATTTGTTGCTGTTGGTTTTGTGTTTTATTTGTATTGGCCTATTTTCTGTTAGCTCCAGTCATGTGCTCTATCCCCTGCGCTCTGCTCTGCACACAGAACAGCGACAAGAGCTTACCCCAAAGAGCTTAGGCTTCAGTGATGGTATAAAGAGAGAAAGCAGTTCCTTAGACAGACAAACCTTCATGAAGTTGTGTTTTGATCCTGCAACTGACTGTTGTTGCTGGAGGGTGGGATATATGCCACAAACCCACCTCCTAGCTGTGTTCCTCTAAAGTCCCAGCTGTCTAATGTTCATGATCAAAGGCCGAGCGGAACCTTGCCACGTGGCAGTACGTGCTGTGCGGTGCTGCTCTGCCTGCCTGGGAGCAAGGAGGATGGCTTCCAGATGGCAGGCCTGGCCCGGGTTAACCAGCAGGCCCCTGGGGGCTGTGGGCCTTCTCCTTGAGGGCAAGGAACCTTCCTATTTAGCCTGCCCTGCCTTGGGGAAGCAAGGAGACAGCAACTGCAGCTGTACAGAAAGTGTTGGTTGACAACTAGAAACCTAAAGTCTGAGTCTTAGATCTAGAAATATCTCCCCACTCTTGGGGTAGGATTTCCCATTTCAATCAAGGCTGCTGATTGCTCTGCTGAGATGGACAGCCTCATGGCTCAAACTCCACCTCAGAAGATGGTTCCTGACAGCTTTTTCCAAATAACCTTTTAACCAGGGCTGTTCTTTCAAAGACACTGGGATGTTTGACTGAGCAGCACAAGGTGCTGGCTCTGATACGCACCCCAGTCTTTGCCCTGCTGTCCTGGAATAGAACAAACATGTAGCTGAAATAACTAATTGGTGCTCCTATAACTTTGTAATTACATCCCCACTTGAAATGCGGTTGGTGTAACCTGTGCAATTTATGGGATCTGCTGGATTGACTTCCCTGCTCACCCGCTAGATCATCTCAGATGGCTCAAAGGCGTCAGTGCTACTTCTGAGTAAGGCAGTAAAACCCAGAGCAGCCAAACAATTCTACTTGTGTGCCAAGGGTTTTTTTCCTCTGATCTGGTGTTCTGGCACCATCCCTAGGCTCTCTTCCCATTGAAAAGGAGCTTCCGAACTCTTCTCCTCAGGGGCCAGCAGGCAGACGCAGATCAGGTGCATGTGCTGCCATGTCAGGTTAGGCAGGAGGAGAGGCTGGATTCCGGCACCTCCCGTGCTGGAGCTTGGCGAATCGGGTCACACAGAGGGAAGAAGCTGAGGCCCGGTGCTGTGGCAGTGGGAAGAGGACGACAAGCTGCTTGACGCAGGGCTGCGTGACTTGCAGGAGGGATCGGCTCCCTGAAGTGGCAGTGACCCTAAATGCTTCTGTGGGGGTGCTGCTGCTGCCGGCAGTAGGGAAGGGGTTAACGGCCTGCCCTGCCTCTCAGAGCTGGGAAGGGGCGACGAGGAGAAAGCTTCAGTTCAGGGAAAGTGGCTTTCTGCTTTGAGGCAGCAACAGTGATATTTCATGTCTTGTTTGGTGTCTCCTGCTTTTAAATGTCAGTCTCTGCAGCCAGCCTTATCTCCTGTAGCACATTTCAATTAGGTATTCCAAATTGTGCTCTGTTCTTCCAGGACAAATATGCCAGAGGTGATATTTACTGTTGCAGCAGCATTTTAAATACTCTGTGCTTTCTTGTAATTTTTTTTCTAAACCAAGTGAATGGCAGTTGCTCCCTTAATAAGAATTGTATTATTAATAATAATTTAATAATAATAGGAGAGAGAAGAATTCGGGGGCCTGCACTGACAGCGAAGTGATTTTAATGAAGAGGTTTTCTTCTCCCGTGCTTTGCCGTTCAGCTTTGAAAGCTATTAAGGCTACCTCTTCATCGAAGCACTCCAATACCTTGCATTTTTTGTGGCAGCATAAATATTGCTGCGTGTTTTTTTCTAGCTTTGTGCAGAGGCTGTTTGGGTGATGAGGTTGACAAGACAGATAAAACCAAGCTCCAGTCAGATTCAGTAACATAGACCTCTCCTTTTTAAACGAGGGACGGAGAAAACAGGGTTGGGCAGAGATGGGGGTGCTGAATTTTTGGGCACCGAGGGGCCGGGGCATAAAGATGCAGGATGGTGGCAGTGGGTGCTGGCAGTTAACCGGGCTGATGGGTCCGTTTCAGATCTTGTAGCAGGGCCTGTGCTAATCACGTTACCCCTCTGAAGAGGACAGCCAAAATCTTTTTGGGATCTGGATGGGGAATGCTGAAGTGCAGCCCTGCAGGAGCACGAGAGGCTGCCCTTTGCCAGGGCTCCAAGGCTCTGTGTGAGAGATGCCGGTTCATTAGCTGCCTTCAGGCTCACCCTGTCCTGGAGGCAGGGTGCCCTGGACAAGACATGAAGCAGCTTCCTGAAGAGCAAGAAGCTGGGTCTGGGATGATCAGAGTAGGGCAGTTGTGCGAGGAAGGGCTGCCTGTGGCTTGTCGAGAGCCTGGCTCTTTCTGATCTGCAGGCTCAGTAGGCATCACAGAACTGCACACGTAGCTCGGGGCATTGTATCCACAGCACAGTGCTGCTGTATGCACCAGGAAGAATGCTGCAACATCATTCTTGATTTTTTTTCTAATTTCATTTAGTGTATGTATCTTCCACCTATCTCGTACTACCAAGAACAATGTACACAAAAGCAAGATGATCTGCCATGTATTTTCTTCCTAGTCTCTGCCGTTTTTCACTTATCTGGCTGTTTAAATACCACATTTGTTTCCCCAGCTTCTCCATTGTCAGTGCTGCTGACAACTAGGTGGGAAGCAAGATTGTTGTTCCATTCAATTTGTTTGAGATTTCAGAAATGTTCCCATTTATTAGTATTGCAAAAGGAAGAATTTATAAAATGTTTCATGACGAGCAAGAGACGAGCAGACCTGCTTGCCCATGCTGAAGAAAAGCAACGGGACAGGCGTATGGTGCACACCTCCAAACAGCAACCTGTGTTGGGATGGCTCTCACACAGGGCACTGGAGCCTTACGTGATTTAGGGAAGGGATTGATCCAAATCTTCTCTGAGCATCCCAACTATGGGGCTGGAAACATGGACTTCATGTTGCATTTAGCAGGATCTGAAGGTTAATTAGTTTGTGGCAGTCCTGTAATGGCCAGCTGTGCGGAGGAGGGAGGTGGAGATGTATGGCCAGACTTCCAGGGAGCAACCGAACCATCATTTTTGGCAGCAGTCTGCCCAAAATGGTATCTTAATTTTTCTCTCTGTGCTCAGAAGATACTTAATAACTAATTTTGCCAGAGGAAAGGCTGTGAGAGTTTCATCCTAGAGCGCAGCTCCTGAACGCTAATAGCATTATCCTGGTAATGCTCACCGAAGTATTTCTGCTAATACTAGAGCTTGACCTAAAAGATGCATCCTGGGTACACGTGCTGTGCCCCTGCTAAATTCAAGTTGTTGTTCCAGAGCGTGAAGGTCTTTGAGCTCCTTCACAGAAAACAGCACAGCCTGCAAAGTGGTGTTTGCATTGCTTGGCTCTAGGAAAATTGCATACTGAGAAATGACTGAAGGCAGGTCCTCCCAGCGCGAGGGATGGGGCAGCCTTAGTCCTGGGGAGCTGGTAATTCCTTTGCCTCCCTGAGCTGCTGTCTGGGCTCACAGAGGTAAGCAGCGAGCTCGTGATTTGCAACGCGCTAAAGCCACGCTCCGGGGGCTGGATGAAAACTTGGATGATAATAGCAGCTCAGGGAGCTGCCAAAACACCTCCCACACACTGAGACTTGCTATTTCTGTCCAAATCGGGCGCGGAGAGAGGGAGGAAACAGGGCAGGCCTGTGTGATCTGTGCTGGTGTTCTCCAGAAACACAGCATACGCACACTTGTGCCAGCTGCGGTTTCTTTTCACCATCCTGGTCAGATGCTGGGGATAGCATCTTTAGTACCTTGTTCAATTTGTATGCGGGCCTCTGACAGTTTTCTCAATGGGATGATTCATGTTTGTACAAAGACTGTTCTTTCATTTCCTTAGAAATGGTAAATAGGTTTTTTTGAAGTTACATGGGAATCCAGCATGGTGACTGCTGTGGTTATTTCACCTGCACAAGAATCCTGCATGTAGTGCATCATATTTAAATGGCGTTATATTTAAAATAATGTATTGCTTTTGGTGTGTGTTTTGCCACACACTTCTTCAGGGTTTAGTGGCTAGGTGGATGACTAATTTGCTTGGCTTCTCTAAGCCTTATGTTCTGCCATCTTTAGGTTAAATTGCTTTCATCTCTTAGTCAATTCTACTGAAGCCTTGAAGAAATAATTGGCTTTCTTTGTGCTTGGAAGAGGGAGAGAGATTTGAGAAAGATAGCATGGACAGGGGGTAGAGCAGCAGAACTAAACTCTGCCACTGCTGGCCTGAGACAAATTGTTATGCTCTAGGTTTCCTCCTTTGTTAAAAGAAGTTAATGGCACTGCTTTCTTTTGTAAAATGCCACGAGGCCTGTAGTTGCAGAATAACACGGATAATGGGGTATTGTCATTTGTTTCCATTGACAGGTATATTTTTTTGTTTAAGGAAAAAAAGTAAGCTGTAAATAAACATCAAATGTCTGGGCAGGGTGTCTTAGCTATTGCTCTCACTGTTAATTCAGGTCTGCCTCACAGTCTAGCAGCCCCTGCATTTTCCAGCTAGCTGTGGATTGGGTTTTCAAACAAGTGGTGGTGATAAAACAGAACTGCTCATTATTTGCATAGCTCCTGCCTGCATTTTGCCAGTCTCTTTGTTCAAATGTCAGTCCTGGTTTGTAAAACATGAACTGTATTTTTTTTTTTTTTGGGGGGCGGGGCGGGCGGGGGGAGTAATTACACTTCACATCTGCTATTTCTCCTGACATGGAGCTGGACTCGTGAAGCTCCCCTGAAGGTGGTTCACTTCATTCCATAGCTGTTCACCTCTACACATTTCTTTCCTGGTTTCCTGATGGAAACTTCTTGTACAGGTAAGAAGTACCTTCTGTGTTGCTTGTGCTCTTGAAGATGCTGGTTGTGCCCGGTCTATCAGGTGGAGTAGATCCTGGCACACTACGTGCTTGTGCAGGTTGCCAAAGTGCCAAAGCACTGCCTGGTGGGACTGGCTGGACTTTGTGCCTTTAACCTGTGCTGGTTCCAGTCTTATTAGAGCAAATGCTTTACCATTAGCTAGCAAAGCAAAACTCAACCATTTACTGGGAGTTAAAATAAAACTATGTCTCTGACAGGGCTTTGGTTAAGTACGGTGTGCTTCAGGCTTTACCACTGACCTCTAGGATTGCTGTAGGGAAGCTGTTTTCCCTTTCTGGGCTTCAGAAATAACATTTTCTGTCTTCAGTGAAATTCTTGATCACAAATTGTGATTATGTGCAAAAAATATTTCAAGATCAGATAAGGGGCACAATATGCTTGTGCTTAAATTTCTTCAGTAGAAGTCCTACTTCTGCAAGAAGCTGCAGAGAAATGCAATGTTCAGTGCCCTGCACCGAATAAAGCTTTCCTAACTCTTTAAATTACCTTTGTTTCAAGAGGACTTCGGGCCTTTTTCTCCCTTCCTGTCCTTCAGTGTTGTACAACTGACCCACAGGAACTTATATAGCTTTGCTGTAATAGTGAGCAATGTTTCAGCAAAGAGGATGTAGGACAAAATGTACAACTAAACTACGAATTAGAAAAGAAAAGCACAAGAGCTGCACTCCAGGTTAAAAACAAGCATTTCCAAAAGTCAGCTTGGTTTTTAACAAAGCTCTGAAGGTTGGGTCCATTATTGTACAGATACAGATGTCTTTAGAGTATTGTTTAGAAGATAGCGTAAACTAACTCTTCTTGAGGGATTTTATTTGATTATTTTTCTGGTTCTCCCAGGGGTTGTCCATCATGGTACAAGAATTAGGACACCCGATCCTTGCCTATGCAGCTTGAAAGGACTGAAGCTAGAGACATCCTCAGAGATGCTCAACCCCCTTCATTCCTATTGCATACCTCTGCAGAAACGGAAATAACATGACTGCAAATAAACAGGGAATTCGTTTTGTGTTTAGTATAACAACACAATATCGGAAGGAACTGAGGGCACTAACTACCTCACTTGACCCTGCTTTAGATTGGGAAAAAAACAGCCAACGAACCAAACCATTTTTGGGATTGATTTTGTATGATGGTCAAATTATCAGCAGTTGATGTGCTTTCAACGAGGTACAGACCTTGCTGGCCGCCTTCAGCCATGTATGCAGGTTTGCTCTTAAGAGAGGCAGGAAGCCTGGCCTCAGTGGTATGGAAAATCCATGTCCTTTCTTGTAGTTGGAAAGGAAGAGTGTCAGCATCTGGTGTGAGGCATTGCAGGGCCTCTTGAGAGGTGGAAGGACTGGCTGTGCTGCAGGGATGGGAAGGAGCATGCATGTGAATACCCAGGCAGTACAAGCAGCAAGGAGTGCCGCACAGGGCCACTAGGATCGCCTGAGTTCCTTCTGCTCAATTCATTCCTCGTGCCCTGAGCAACAGCGCTCCCAGAACCTCCTGAAAGGAACTCCTCTTTCTTAACTTCACCAAATTAACTTTTTTCCTCCTGTGCAAGCACAAACCCACAAATGAAGAGCAGGGCAGCACCCAGAGATGGCTCTGCACCAGAACGATCCGTCAGCCCCTTTCATCATGTCAGCTGCTCACACCTAGCAGCTGCTTCTGTCTTTCACTTAAATGTGGGAGAAAGCAGTTGTATTCCCATAAATAAAGATTTTCAGGAACTTGGAGCCTAATGGCAAACGAGATTTTAGAGAGAAACTTAGACTGCAAAAATGTGAAAATGTTCACTGCTGAACCAATATATATTTTTTGTCAAAATGTAGAGAACCTATTTTTCATGGAAATTTTGAATTAATTCCTTAAAAATGTGTTTATTTTGTTTAATAATGTAATTATCGCAGTGTGGATGTGCCATGACAGTGTCCCAAGAGGTGCATCTTTTCAAGTTGCTTCCTGTCTTAGATCTCCATGTGTGACAGCCAGGCTGCCCTCGCCCTGAGGCCCCATGCCCACCCTACCTGCCTAGCCTGGAGGAGAGATTGTGGTGTATCATGAAATACATGCTCTGGGAGTCCCCTACTGAGACTGAATTTCTAAGGATCAGATTTCCAGCAATTTTCTTAAGCCGAGATTGGTAATATAAATATGTCAATGTTATAACTTTTACTGAGAAGTCATTTTTTGTCTTAATTTTATTTTTGACAGCACCATTAAGTGTTATCCTAAATCCACATTACTACTTCTGCTCCTGTATTTGCTCCAGCACCATCTAGCAGCTCTGGAAGATAATTCACAACTGAATGAATGTGAAAATTGCTTTTCAGGAATGTTTAGGAGTAGTAATCTTGACGAACGTAGTTATTTGGGACTTGCTGAGTGTGGTCTGTATCTTACATCTAGGATCTTGTGCTGGTATGTGGACGTAGATGCACAAAGGACCACAGATGGCTATGATGGGCCAACCTTGCAGAGATTTGATCCCTGCTGAAATACAGAACCAAATGGTTTCTGCAGCTTATAAAGGGGATAGAAAAAATGAAAAAGCATTTTACACTCACCTTTGACTAAATAGGGCACTGACAAATCAATCCCTTTGTGTGGAGTTGCTCTTCTTCAGTGTGCTGATCTCTGCTGGCCGTTAGATCAAGTTCATACAAACACCAGACAGAAAACCGTAACTGGGATTTCAGGACTTCTGCTGGGGATAATTATATTATGAGAGAGGGAATGGTCTGAGCGTTTCCGCATGTGTGCAAGTGCTTTTAATGGGAGGTGGGGTGATCAGTGGCAGAACTAGAACTGGTCTATCATCCTCTCTGCTTACCAGGTCCTGCAGTGGTGAGAGCAGCCCTCCCCCTGATAAAGGCAGGTTGGTCACATGCAATTGTAGACATCCCGATCTGTAAATCCTACCATCCTTTTTAAGGATGAAATAGGCAGTCAGAAAGTGACTATGTAATATCTGCTTGAATTTGCCTTCTGAGCAAGTAATGCCGTTGTAGGAAAACCTATGGAGATATCAGCAGGAAAGGGGAGAGAAATCTGTAGTGGAAATGGCAGAAGTGGTTAGCAGCAATTCTGCCGCCCCCACCCAGAGTGCCAGACCCTCCCAGTGCAGTAAAAAAGCTAAATATATCAATTTCTGCATTGCTTGTTGTTATCTTTCCGTGAACTCACTTTGCATAGTAATTAGCAGGAGAGCCTATCCTTTAAGGCTGTAAGTAACAGGGAGCCAAAACTGCCGTGCTGCTGCTGACCTGACATTCTCATTTGTCACATGAAGCAACATGCAATAAATGTCAGTAGTAAAGGTAACGTTCACAAAGTAAAAATGTCAGTTTTCAATTTGGCATGAAGACCACGCCATGTGGTGCTTCTGACAGATGGCTATCAAACCAGTACACTGCCACGATTTCCTTATAAAAGGGAGCTGAAGATGGCAGGTTTCACTCCAGCTACCACATCTCAATTAGCTGTTGTCTTTTCTCACTTAGTACCTCTGCAAGTATTTTAGAGAGTTTGTGTATTTAGAAATGGTTAAACGTAATTTAATAGGGCCATGCTGTGACTGCAGCAGTTCCCGGTATCCAGATGCCTGCTGTACTTTGCATACGGCTAGGCCTGGTGGGTTCGGTGTTGTTCGGTGGCAGTGAGTTCCCCGTGTTACTATGTGTGATGTAAAAATATCCTAGTTTTCTTGCTCCTCCCATGTGAGATGTGAATGATGGCTGCTACACAATGCTTCTTTGTTTTGCGTGCCTTACCTTAGCTTTTATTTTCAAGGGAAAATTAAGATTTTCTGTACGGAAATTCTCTTCCGTCTCATATATATATATTTTTCTCATCCTCCTAAGTATCCTGATGCCTTTTAAAATTGAATGACCAGGTACTGAACGTAGATCTGAAGAAAAATGTAGTCAGTTTATGGTACTATGGTAGGGTTGTGTGTGTTTGTGTCCCACCAGCCTTGTATGTGGCCCTTGTCCTGTAGGAAGTATTCTGAGCACTTGTTGTGTTCTGCAATTTTGTTTTGTTCTGTACTGACCAAATGAACGGAGCCAACGTTCATTTACTCACCCAGCAACATAAAAGATGCAGTATCACAGTTAGATGTTTTCTTGTTGGAAATTCCCAGTATCCAGAAGATCTTGTTTGTGAGCACAAAATAAAAGGTTGCTGGGTCCCAGCTGGCACAGACTGGGAAACCGATGAGATTTCTCCTCCTAGCCCTCACCCTAGAGGGAACAGCACTGGGATGGGAGGTCAGTACCGTGGGGGACGGCCAGGACTACGTGTGACAAGCCTTCGTGCGGCTAATGAAGTGCAATAGGGATCAGAAATACCACAAATAGCACAGGGAGAAAGTGCTCACCGTGCTGTTTGTGTTGCTGTTGTCTGAAATGCTTATTTCCTGAGTGACCATTGCCTCGTGGCTTCCAAGCTGAAGAGCCGCTCAGACCAGTCAGGGAGGCCAAAGCCCTGATCTGCTGGAGGGGACGTGGTCAGTCAGCGGGAGAAAAGGGAAGGATGCCGGAGGATCAACATGCGCGCACACACAGCTGCTATTTCAGATTGCAGTTAAGCAGAGCAGGCCCGGTGTATTATGTGCTCCTGGGCTGTACATTTCTCCCCAGGAAACATCCATGGTAATCCACCCTGTTCCTGAGGATGAGCCTAGAAGAGTGTCCTGAAACCCAGTCTGTGTGTGCTTTGTCCGGCTTTTGTGCTTGGGGTTATGCCTGTGCAGGGGCTTAACATCTGACTGATGTATACCCAAACTGTAGCAGTATGTGCACACCCCCAGACACAATGCCTCCATGTATAATTGAACGTAGCTTCAAAATTGGATAACCCTTTAAAATAAACAGTATGTTTTATCTGCTAAATCACATTACAGTATCCCAACAGACGCGGTATGAGACTGGCATACATAATTTATTTCAGGCTTGCTAAGTATTGTATGTAATCATATTAATTATTTATAACTTGCCTCTACCTTCGGATGTGTATGCAATGAAGTTCCACTGCAGCAAAGCGCATTTAATATAGGAAATGTGATATTATTTGATTAATCTTTCCTGTGAAGGACCGAGCTGTGTTTGAGGATAGTCTTGTAGTTGAGGCAAATGGAAAGTTTTGCTTTCTTTCTTTTTCTTTTTCCTTCCTTTTTTTTTTTTTTTTTTTTGGCTAAAAGTCTCTACTTACGATTTTGGGCAAATCACTCTCCATATCTTTCACTTGCTTCATTTGCAAATATTTTTATTGATGTTCAATAATCCATGGGTAGTGTGAAACTACATGGGTAGTGTATGAAACTAAATTAATGAATATTTTAAAGCACGTACACTATTCCAGTTGGAAGGTGCTGTAGAAAAACATAGAGAAAAGTGGGTTCACTATTAGCCAACTCTTCATAATCTGTTGTGCAAGATCAAGTAGTTTACTCCTTTTCTTCCTTTTCTGCTGCTCTGCTCCTGAAAAAGCTTTTTTTTAGAAGAGTTTTCATGCTCGAAATGTTCTTTTAGCTCTAGGGGAATATTTGAAAGTATGGATCTTGCAATTGTAATGCCAGCAGAAATCAGCTTGCATAGATAGTGAAAAGAATGGGAAAATACAAATGATTAATACCTGCATTTCTCTTGTGAGGTTTAATGATCTTTATTTAGGGGGGAGATGCAGAGTGCAATTTCGGTGGTAAAAGAAGCAGCATCCTAAGATGCATTGGGCGAAGATGATACCAGCAGGAGGCTTTTGTATTAGTGGTGAATTCAGCCATCAGGCAATTTTATCCTTTTGTTAGAGAAATATAATTCTGGTGGGTTTTGCATGAATGTTTCAATCTGAAATGCAATTGTAATTGTGTTATAAAGGCGCACATATTACGTGTGGGCTTCTGGCAAACTAAGCATACTTTGGTAGGGCAGATTTCCGAGTTCCTAGGAACTTCATAAAGGAACTTGGAAATCCGTCCTACCAATAGGACTTAATAGTAGTAACTTCACAGGCTTCATAAAGAGCTTTGGCAAGAACGTCCAGCAGTTATAATTAAGAGAATCTCAGTGGTAATAACAGAATTAGGAATGGACAGCATGAGAGATCAGAGATGGAGATAATAGGGCTGGTGTTTGTTGCATGTGGCAGCAGGGAAGGAGGAATGCTGTGCTGTAACCTTTGGAGAGACATGAGTCAACAAGGGGCTGTTTACCAAAGACGAAGATGGTTTGGATAAACTCTGCCTGTCACCCTTGAAAATCCTATTCTCTTGTTATTTTTGAAGTTATCACCCAGATTTTCAAAATAAATACCTCAGTTAAAACTCAGCAGCTTCTGTGTGCGCTGAAATCCAGGAAACAGGAGCTGTCAGTCACTCAGCTAATGGCAGGCAGAAAGTGCAGATAAATGTTTGTTGCAGTGTTTAGCTTGTTATAAGCTACTTAATTCAACTCTGCAAATGTCTGGAGAGAATAACAAAATTGATGTAAGGAGAGAAGGTATCTTCTACCCTTTTACAAAAAAAAAATTACATGTAGCCTGCATGTAATTCCTGCCACACTTTGCCTCATGCAAAACAAAAGCCAAGCACACAGCTGCCTCTTTCCTCTTTCCCCATTTACCTAAATAAACATATATTATCAATAATTTGTATTATAAAGCTGCAAAGCTTTAGCTGACACTTGTATCTCGTTGTTGCCGCAAATAGTCATGTGTGCCACAACCAGGCTGATTATTAGGGAGATGTTTCCTTTACATAATCAGTGTCACAAAATTGCCCTTTTCGAACCCGTGGATGTTATTTCTGCCCTCACACTTGCACTGCTTTTCCAAATGATCACAATGTGTAGCATAAGGCAATAATGAGATCGTTAGCTGTTGCTGTTTTGTTGGTGTATACATTTCTCAGAATATTTGCAAAATACCAGGAAAGTCAACAGGGGAATATAAGAAGCAAGAGTCTAGAAAAATCAGACTCACAGATAAGATTGGGATTTATTTTATTTCTATGGTACTCATTAGGTTAATATCTGAATGCCCTTTGTGGTCCAAATATTCCTTTATTAGATTTGTCAATTTTTGTAAACATTGTCTCTTTTTTCTCCCCACTTCTATTACCAAAGAACTGCTGTCTTGGACATAGCTTCTTAGCTACTCAGCGGCTGCCACAAGCTCTCTATATAACTGAGATATAGATGCTATGATGGTCACTGAACTATGGTCTGATACCAGCATTTTTGGCTTTTGGGCAGCAGTTCAGTATTCTTATGCCAGTTACTTTGCTTACTTTGCCTTATTTCCCTTGCTTTCTTTGACCTTGGGCTGAACATTTCCAAGGTGTCTGTCAATGGAAATCTCTTAAGTGAAATAAGAGAGCGAAAGATAGCTCAGGAGGGGATATGCTCTCTCTTTATATATATATATATTTGTTAATTTGATTATGTTTTCCATGGCATTTTTCCAGCTCTGTGTTTTTGGATGACTGTCATTCTCAGTGCCTGCACTGCTGATCTTGGATATCAGGGTGCTTTCCATGTTATGACACAGAGCAGCAGTTGGCACAGCTTCATCTCAAGACACATGTCCTTTCCAGGAATGCTCTGGCAGCCAACATGTGTGTTTGCTAAACACTTGGCACACAGGGAGCTTTGTAATGTACCAGACTTGCTAGAGGAGGCAGAAGAGCAGCCATATGTCACAGCACAGACAGCGATGTGCCTGGGCTACGAGATGAAGGTGTGATGGAGCAGGCTCTCGGGTCTATCCAGCCAGAGTCCCAAGCAGCACAGGCTGCCTGTAGCGGTGCACCAGCGTAGCCCGGGGAACTGGGCAGCAGGAGCTCGCACAGACCGTGGGCAGCTGAAGGAAATTGGGCAGGCAGTAGTGCTCGCATGGGAGTAGCAGTAAGCGCTGCATCCCCCCAGGCTTTGTAGATCAGAGAAGTGTTCGGGACTGGGAGGGTCTTACTGCGTGTGCTTGGCCTTGGAGAAGCTGCAGGCCTACAGGTAGAGGTTGAATGACCTAGTGAACTATTCTGCTTAAATCACAAAGCTTAAATTTGGAAAACTGAAGTGGGACTGATGGTAACGTGGCCTAAGGAATAGGAAAAGTTTGAAAGCCTGTGAAGTGGCTGCATAAATGCCTGCCTATGACAGGCTGTCATTCCTGAGGATGGTCCATGAGGTGAAGAAGGCAATAACATGCATCTCTATTGTCACTGGCTTCTCTGTTTGGTACAGCATGAACTAAACTGATGTAGCTGTGTACGCAGTACATACATAATTTGTATATAAATACGCATAATTTTTGCATGTGTGGATATCAGTAGAAGCTTTTTCTTTAGATATGGCTGAGGATGTGCTGTTGGAAGGCATGGGTAAGAATCCTTTCTGTCTACCATGAGGTGAGATGAGCTCCTCTTCTGTCTCCAGCCACTTGCCAGTTTGTTCTGTATGTAGTCTTCCTGGGATTCATCTGTTTCAGATCTCTGTATGTATGCCACTTGCTGGAATGCTGGAGATACTGATTAGCTGCAGCCCAAGCCTTAGAGAGAGACTGTTTTGCTGGGACTTTTTTTTTTGAGGGCTCCCAGTCTCTCCCTTTTAAAAAAAATCCTCCTACTGTTCTCAAAAACTCCATTAGCCATCCCTTCCCTGAGTCAGCATAACACAGGATGTGCGGCCCTGCTTCAATGCTCTGGTCATTCAGGCTCCCTCATCCAAAAGTCTGTGTTAGCCTCTTCTGGAGGAGGCGTAAATTTCTGCTGGCTTCAGCCTTACTGAGTGTACTATCGAAAACGCACAGCTGCATTTGGCCCTTGAATGTACTACCAAAACATTTTAAAAATAAAATAAAAGAAGCTTTTCT
Organism: Oxyura jamaicensis; assembly: GCF_011077185.1. Classification (NCBI taxonomy): domain Eukaryota; kingdom Metazoa; phylum Chordata; class Aves; order Anseriformes; family Anatidae; genus Oxyura; species Oxyura jamaicensis. The sequence continues at coordinate 32,769,013 of NC_048897.1, forward strand.
GGATGATTGTGGTCAGCCTCGGTCATAACCAGAGTGTACAAAAACTCAAACCGAGAACACCTTGTTAATAGATTTTCTCAGTGCTGATACAGATGAGAGACCTGCTTACTTGTCTTCAGTCAATGGGAGCAGTAACCTGGAGTCCTAACTGTTTAAGGTCTGCTCTATTTGCATAAAATAGTGTAACTTAATTTGCCTATGTAAATCTTAATTTGGAAATATTTTGAAAAGTCTGGAAGGAAGCCATGAAAATGTATGTGAAAACACAACGGAGACCTTTCTTGTGAAATTAACATTTGATCTTAAAAACTGATAAAAGCATATGTAAAATATATACTAAATGATGTATAGGTATATCATCATATATGTACTATAGGTATGGATACCTATGTGTCAATCAATGCATAATTAGGTTGGAACTTACTACACAGCAGAATTTAACTGAAAAACTTGGTAAAATTCAACAAGATATTCATAGAAATAATGAGCATCCTGAATTTTTATGTACATGCATGAAAAATTTGGTTGTTGGTTTTGTTTTTTGACTGTAAAGAATCAGTTTAAAGTGTAAAATCAGCTCCAACTTTTGGAGAGAGAAATAAAATCTTCACAGAGATAAATAATCCTGTGTGCAACTCCTGGTGAGCCTTGTTCTCTCCTGCAGCATGGGCTGCTTGTCAGGGCAGCTGGCATGGAGGCAGACTGCAAAGATACCCCTGCAAACAGCAGGAAGCTGCAGTGAGCTTGCAACTTGTCTGATGGCGTTGTTAAAGTACAGATTTTGTGACAGACAGAGGTCAGAGCAGTTCTGTCAGCTGAACTTTCCTCTGGCCATTTTGGAGCTGGTTTCAGCTCTTTGCGGAGCTCGGTCTCAGGGCCTCACTTGCTCCCAGCCCAGCCGTGTCTCCAGACAAGTGAGCCACGCTCCTGCACCTTTCATCTCATTAGTATTGCCTGCGGTCTTTCTGGCCACCTTTAAAAACAATAGAAAAACCAGTCCTAAATGCCTGCAGTGCTTTAACCAATACATGGACACTGCAAATATGTGGAGTCATTGCTAGGGGATCGCAGTATTTGTGCTGAATACCTTATGAAGTCTTATAATGGCTTCCTTATTTTCTAAAGAAACACAAGAGCAGTGCTCACTGTACGTGAGCAGAAACCCCTGTGAGTAAGGTTACACCTACATGGAATGCAGGCCCTCTGAGACTCGTGCCATGGTAATACAGGGGGTCTCTGAAACAGCATTGATTAGGAAGGAGTCTCTCACGTGAGGCTGGGTATCTGAGATTTCTGAGCTGAGTAAGGGCAAAGGAGGGTGGTTCGGCTGTGGCCGTCATGGTTTTGTGTACCCACTTGTGTAGTGAATGGAAAGGCCCTGGCCTGGTGTCCTGGTGTCTGAGACAGCGTTGTTTGTGTTGCAGTTCATAGCTGCTCTCCTGAAATGCTTCTCCTGAGACGGGGGGTTACCATATCCCTGGTTATCTAACCGCTCTGTGAAATCAGGAAAACGTGTTTATCAGGACAGAACTTGCTGCTGTTCAACGTGCGAGCATTGCTCTGTTTCTTCACGTTTAGGAGGCAGAAGATACCACTGTCATGCTCTTGCCTGCCCCTTCTCAAGCTGCGCTGTGTGTATCTGTCTCTCCACCAGCACTATCTGCCAGGCCACGTACAGTTCTCCCTGCTCCCCGTGCTCACCATGGCAATCAGCTCCCCGGTGGCGGTCCGGCGAGAGGAGGGTGCCGAGGCGTGGAAGGGCTGGATTGGCTGCCGGTGAGGTAATGCTGTGCAGCCCTCAGGGAGACGCAGGGGACACCTCCTGCCTGCTGTGCCCGCTTGTTTTTGTGGACAAACAGAGCTATGTGCGTATCTGGATAGTAGAGATGGACTTGCAGTTACTGGGGGTAGATCTGGAATAGAGGTTCTGCCAGCTACTTGTCTCAGAAATAGAGAAATAGTAGGCCTCCCTTGTTAGTGTTGCATAATTTCTCATCTTCCTCCTCAGTTTTACAAGTTAGGGCAGCTGAGGCAGAAGGGGCACTTATCGGGGAAGAGCTATGCAGGAAGGAAGAAGCGGTCAGAGCACATGTGGGCTGTGTGTGCTGCCGGTGTGTTTCAAGGAGGGAATGGCTGACTGCTGTCATCAGGGCAGGATGTTGTTCCAGGAAAAGGACAGTTGTGGCAGGTTTTTATTTTTGTCTCCCAACTATAGGTAGGAAACAGTCATTGGCTCCCACCACAGTTAGTAACTGGTGGCTTTGAGCCTGCTCTGTCAAGCAGAGCCCTTGCTGCACCCCCAGGCGCAGGGCCGCTGTTTTCTTTTCCCTTCGCTTCACCAGAGCATCTGTCCCGAGGGAGCGTCCTCCATCCGGCTGATCGGCCAGCAGCCCAGGCTGTGTGACGTGGGACGCAGAGCTAAGCAATTTTCATTCTATCCAAGAGAGGGCACATTAACAAGGTAATTATAGCACATTACTCCAGCAGGGACACATCAATTTTAATCCTTGAAGCATCCTAGTGAAGTAGATAAGTGAGCGCTATTAGGCCCATTTTAGAAAAGAAGAGACTGAATTAAAAGCTAAAATGACTTGTCTGTGGCAAAGACAGTAATTGGTACAAAGGGCAGGGGTTAGAGGAGAGGGGACTGATTCACAAACCCCACCAGGGAACTATTATTACTACTTGATTTTGGAGAACGCTCTACTAGTTTCAGCCCATACCACTCCAGCTGGAGCAGAGGCAATGGGCGAACTGGATGTTTGATTCGTTGTATTCTGCCACTCCATTTTTCTGCTGACAAACTAATTGTAATGCTGCTGAAATCTGTTGATTTGAAATTGTTGATGAATCTCTTTAGCAAATAAGCCCTGGTTTATGTATAGTTTGTAGGTCAGCACAGATACGCAGCCTTTGTACTGCTGTTAGTGACCTGGGAATGGCTTGGTGTAGAAGCAATTTAAAAGTTGAAAAATGGTTCCGTTCTCACAGCAGAGACTTTAATTGTTTAATCAAAGAGACCACAACAGTTCAGAGTTGTTTTTACCTGGAGGTGAAAAGGAGCTATTCAAAAAGGCTAATTCTCGTTGTTGGATAGCTGTTCAATTTGAGTTGGTCTTAATTAATATTTAATTTTAAAACTTTTTTTTTCTTTTTTTTTTTTTTCAAGATTTATTAGCTCTTGGTGGAATATTTTTGGTAACAAAACACAAAACAGTCTGAAACTAGGAGAGCCTTGCAGCCATGTTTATTCCCATTTTGATTTCTACATCACAGTGAAGCATTAATGTGCAGTTTATCTCGTGCTGTAAATCAAACAACAGCCTTGTATCACTGGCTGGTCATTTGACAGAGAAACAGACTGTGATTTCTCAGTCAATTGGCAGCATAATCTTATGAAAAACTGTACTTGTAATTAGGCATAATATTTATTATGGTCATATAGTGTGATTAGCCCTCGTTATCCCTGGGTTGGCTCATACAGGAACCAAACTTGTTCTAGACATCTGTAGAGGGTATATATACCTTATACCTGTGTGCAGAAAGAGACGGTAAAGTGACCTATCTGTGCTCATACATAACGTTCACAGTGAACAAACATCTTCTGAAAAATCAAGTTGCAGAGTTTTGGATTCGTGAGTCGGGCCTTCAGAGCTCTGCTCCAGGTGTTAGGTTTGCCTGTCTTCAGCAGCTGCATATCAGATTGCAAATGTCCAGCTTTTCTTTGAGTGTTTAAATTGGGTATGCCTACTTTTTGTTCCAATACATTAGAAGCTCTGAGGACTCCAAGGGCTATAGCTTTTGCAAATTATATTTGCTTTATTTACTGTAAATACATATTTTTATTTATCAGTTTTAATCCATCCACAATTTTCCCCTTTTCTGTGATAAGCATACAGAAGCCTCATCTTGCTGGAATTCACAATTACTGAAATAATAGTTACTGAGAATATTTTATTTTCCAGGTCTTTGGATTCAGTTCAGCCCCTGCTGTGCTATTAATATAGCTCTTATCACCAGCTATAAAAATCAAGACAAACGCATATGAAACCACATAAGATTTTGTTCCTTTTCTCTCTCTAATGGAGATTGAAACACCTGCAGCAACACAGAACCACACCTGAGAGTCTGAATTTGAATTAAACCCCAGAGTCTCTGGCTCCTTTAATCTCCTGATTATGTAAAATGCAGTTTTACATGAGAAGCGTGCTATGAGAAGCATTTTCCTTGTGTTGTAGTGACAGTTCGGGACCTGGTCTGAAGCTGGAACTGCAGGTGTATGTGGGAGTGGATGAAATTAATGAATAAAACAGTCTGAAAATGTTTTTTTTTTTTTTTAAAAAAAAAAAAAATTGGAGAAGTTAGAGTACATAAGAAGAGGGGTGAACTAGTTCAGCTGTCCCTAGACTGCAGTGGAAATGGCCAATGCATATTAAAAAAGTATTCTGAAGCCTGCTAGCTGGAATAGCTGCATCATTTTGCACTTGTCTGGATAGCAGCTCTTTGCTGTAGATGGTACCAGCCACCACCTAAAGATCTCAGACTGTGTCAGGGCAACTGATTCAAGAAAGAGTAGCTCTCTCCGTTCTTAAGCCCTCATATAATTGAGCCATTAGCTAGTCCTCATTACATGCCTGTGCTGTCTAAGCAAAAGAGAAGAAACGCTTTGTGCCCCTGTCTGTCCAGCACCCCAGGAACACCTTCTGACCAGTTCTGTTCCAGGGGGCTCAATCTGGCTGTATATATACTTCAGGTCAGTGGTGCAGGCTAGGAAGAGATTGTTCATGAGAAGGCACTAACTACGCTTTAGTCTCCTGTGTTCTTTCTTCCCGATCACAGTGGAAAATGCATTTCAAGTTGTAACTGAACAAAGGGTTCCTTTCACAGTCTGTGGTTCTGGAGCATGTTGCAGTACTTGTAGGTTTTCCTACCTAGGTACTTCTAGGTTTTCCTAGGTTGTCTCAGTTGCATTTTACCTTCCCTTATAGGCTGTGTTCTAGTGAGGTTCTGAACTTTGTCTTTTTGCTTTTGCAGTCTCAGAGGTTTGCATGAGGTCCCTCTCTAGGCAGCTCAGCTTAGGAAGTCACAAGTAGAGGATTCTTGACCACGCTAGAAATGGCCACTTTTTTTTTCCTCCCCTGTAGAATATGTTCCCTTGACTATAGAAGACTCCTCAACTCTAAAGGAAAGGAAAAGATCATGTAGCAGTCTGAGAGGGGGGTGGAGAGTTGACTAATCTCTCTTTATCACTCTGCCTGTTAAACATAATTATTCTTGCTCTTATGGGACCTCTAAACAGTCCCAATTAGGAATTATGCTAATAAAGTCTTGTGTCATGAAAGCTCACTTCATTGCTTATGCTTCCTTGTGAAGCATTTTAGTGCTCTGCAAAACATAATATCCTTTCCCAAGACAATTTTGAATAGGAAGTGAGAGGCTTTGGTGCCAAAGGCTAGAGGACCCTGCCTTCTTTTCCAAGTTCTGCTGTTGAATGACTTGATGACTGTTGAACAGGCAAGGCATTAGAAATACTCGCCACTGCAGTCATTATGGTATGGAAATCTGTTTCCTGAATAATGGAAACTGAGGGCAAGTTTCTATAAAAAGCTGACTATGTTAGAGGGATCTGACTTTCTCAAAGGTCTCTTCTTTGGACCTGCTTTCTGATGATTGAGCTTTCACAGAGCATTTAGAGTACTTAAAATATTCAAACTTGTATCCTTTTTTGATGTGCAGAAAAACTGATCTCTTTAGAGCAATGCACACCATTCCACTATCAGTAGTAGCGGTAAGATTTAGGATTATCATCATCAGAAGCCCCTGATAGTGGAGCTGAAGGGACAGCTCTGTGCAGTGCTGTTGAACAACAGCATTGTGGTGGTTTTACCGTGCTAGGCAGTTGAACACCACAACTGCTCTCTCACTCCCCTTCCTCAGATGAGGAGGGGAAGAAGTAAAGGAAAGAACAGCTCACGGGTTGAGATAAGGATGATTTAATTAAAGAGAAAAATTATTATTAAGGAAATACTATTATTAATTAAATAATTCATCTAAAGGGAAAAAAGGGAAAGGGGAAGAGGGAGGCAAAGAGGAATAACAAAACAAAACCAGTAAAGGCTATGTGGAAGTGCAGAGGAAAGAAATTGCTCTCTACTTCCCACAAATGAGCGATGCTTGACCACGTCCTTGAAGCAGGGCCTCAACGCACGTAGCTGGTGTTAGGGAGGAGGACAGACGTTTCTGCAACGAGAGCCCACCCCTCCCCTCTTCTTCCTTTTTCCACCTTTTATTGCTGAGTGTGACATCATATGATATGGAATATCCCTTTGGTTGGTTTAGGTCAGCTGCCCTGGTGATGTTTCTTTCTCACTTTTTTGCCCACCCCCTAGTAGGAGGGTCAGAGAGAGTCCTGATGCTGTGCCAGCACTGCTCACCAGCAGACACAACACTGGTGTGATACCACTGCTGTTCTGGCTCCAAGGGCAGAGCGCAGCACTGTATGGGCTGCTGCAGGGAAAGGTAACATCCCAGCCAGAGACAGTACAAGCATACGGGAGGATGATGTTGGAGTTTGTTCCGTAGCACTGCATTGGTGTGTTAGACATGGGGAACTTCAGGAATGCCATTTTGCAAAGGCATGTGTTTAAAGTACAGCATCTCTCATCTCTTCTTCTGGGTATTTGGATCTCTCTCATATTGAACAAACAAAGTCATCCCTGCATGCTTTCAAATGTGTATTTCTGTAGATGAGGGACTTAGCTTCTTTAGGTCTCAAAATTATTTCATGTATTCTAAGAGTTACGGGGGCGGCACTAGGTATATACAGGGTCAAGTAGTATAGGGTCATGGAGTGCTTTGGATTGGAAGGGACCTTAAAGGTCATGTAATTCCAACCCCCTTTGCCATGGGCAGGGACACCTTCCATAAATACCGGTTATAGTGGTTTAAAAATATCGGTATCCAAGGATGCTGATAGTCGTGGTAGTGGTTGGCATTCTAATCAATTCTTTTTAGTTGATCAGCACTTCCAGTTAAATACCAGTGTCTTTGGTGACTTATGGAACATTGATTTGGTCTTCAGCTATGTTGCCTTGTACCGTACATGTGCAAATGATTAAATGGAGCCAAACGTGCCATGCCTAGTTTTCAGTAACTTAGCTCAAGGCAGCAGGCTGTAGAAAGGATGATGGTATCTATTTTAGATTTTGGGAAGAGAGAGTGGGAGAAACGAAGATGCAAAGAAATAAAAAGTTAGGTAGATGTCTTTTTCTTTCCCCAAAACTTAAGCACTAGTTTCATCTGCCAGGAAGCTTTCCACAAAACACCCCTAGGGTGTTAGAAATCAATGCTTATGTTTAAAAACTGTTGCTGAATACATAATATCTGTCTGTAGTATCTACCAATTAGGTTGCTTTTATGGCTTTGTTGCCTTGTGCTGTTTCGTAGCTGATGGAGTTGGGTGTGGGAAATGTTGTTCCAGAACTTACTCAAATTCCATTGTTATTCTGAATGTATTTCACAATGTGAATGGGACAACTTAGCTGGCCAAGAACAAACTTATTTGTACCTGTAACCAAGTCCAACCACAGGCTCCACAGCTCTGGAAACTCCTTGAAATGACCACGAAGTTGATTGTGAGATCACTGCAGCATTATTTCCCTCTCCCTTTCCAATTTGTCTCAGACTGCTCTATCTATATTCTGGTCATAATCGTTTGCTGACCAGAGAATACATTAAAACAATCTCTTTAATCTTACGGCAGATTTCTTTCTTCCCTTTGACTTCCATGACTTACCGAACCCAACACCAGTGTCATTGGCCCAACAGGCTAAAATGTTCATTAGCATTCATATTTTCAGTCATCTAAATCAGCTGTTTGTTTCCACAACTGTTTGCAAAATCCTCTTATACTATAAAGGAGACACTCTGAACTTAGGCTTCCCCAGAGAAAAAACAAGATCCTGCAACGCTGGATGGCAGTCTGGTGCCCGGTGTGGTGCTTAAGATAGTTCTGTGTTCAAAAGCAAAAGGTCATGGCGGGGGTAGCCAAAGGAAGGATTACCGTATAAGCAATTCCGGCAGAATATTCTTTTAAGCGCAGCACAGTTAAAATTTTGAAGAAACCCCTAGTCAGCAAGATAAGAAAAGATGCATTTAAGAGCTGGGCTCGAGAACTATCATCGGGATGTGGAACGGTAGTAGATAGCAGTCATGGGGAAGATCTACAGTATTGTCAATTAAATGGCACTCAAGAGGTTTCTTTAGAATGTACTTCTGAAAGTTTTGTCAAGATTCAGAAGGCCCAAAGTAGTGACGTTAGTTACTCTACACATGAAAATAACAGTAAGAGGGTCTGATGAGAAAATGCCAAGATCTGGATACAAGATCTGGACAGACTTGACTTTAGTATTAACACAATGAAGCACTTTGACCCTTCAGTTTTATTGCATCTCACAACATGGAGCATGGGAGGGTTAGGCAGGGCTTGAGCAACAGTGATTTTTAATTCACGCTTAGAAAAAAAAAAAAAAAAAAAAAGCTGCTCTTTAGATGCTAGGATTGCACTAGCAGGTCACTGAAAGAGAAAGCAATGGGTCATTGTAAGGGACTGCACTTTTTACAGTTACCGATATTTAACGCAGCACAAAGCGTTGTCTGTTTCCATTCATGTACTATTTCAGGTCAGTAGGATTCAAGAAGAGTTTTGTGTCCTTTGATTTCATTGCACCACCTCAAAGGTGTGCATTAGCTTTATTTGTGAAGCAACAGAGCTTTGACTCTGAATTACCTGGTCGATGTTAGATTTTTGGTGTAGAAGAACATGGAGGAAAGATGAACTCCATAGAGAACCTCTTTTAACAGTTGTTTGTGGATTTTCTGGCTGTGGTATAGTAGTTTTCTGAGAAACAGTGGAAAGTGGATAAATTTGGGAGACTTGCTTATGACCAGTTTCAAACCGTAGCCTTCCTTCCAGTGTTTGCCATTGACTGAAAGGCTCAGGAATATTTTTGTATGTCAGGTGGAATCACACTTGTTGAAGTGACCTGGATTTAAGTTCCTTGGGGGGGGGGGCTTTAAAGATAAGGCTGTGTGAAGAAAGCAGCGTGAGATTGAACTTCACCCTACTGATTTCTTGAAATTATAGGATTTTGCTAGGTGTGTGTTTATGGGTATTGTGAAATTTATTTGCTATGTGATGCTGGGCAGCATGAACAAATGAGCAGTCAGATGAAGAAAAGCACAGAGAGAGCAGAAGGAGTGGAAAGGAGAGGAAAAATGGCAAAGAAAAGAGGGCTATCTAAGCTAAAAGGCAGCAGACTATTAAAATATCCCCACCTCTAGCATTAGGGAATTGTGAGACCCTGGAAGCGCTCTTGGTACTTGTCTTCAGGCTATGATTTTCTTCTAGGGCATCCCATTATCATTATCCTTGTCAACTTGAGTGAAATTATTGATCTTGTTTTCCTGTTTATTTGTTTAGGAGGCTATATCTCATATCTCAGCAGGCTAAGGTACAAGTATTCGCAGGCTTGCAGACAAGGTATGGCTCCTTTGTTCTGCTCCTGCATCCAGCTTGTTTAATAGGTAGAGTTGTGCAAATTGGGCCGTTGATGGAGAGTTAGGATGGGTGGAGTTAGGATTGCAATACCAGCAAGATCTTTGTCACTGTAGTTTGGGACCACTGTCCTGGCTGTCCCCTGGCTGGACTGCCTGGGTGTCTCAGCTAATCAGCTGAGCGTGGCTGGGCATGTTTCCTGGCACCGAGGCAGGACGGTCTGTGTCTGTCCTCACAGACATTCAAAACAAGGTGGCCACAAGCAAACTGGGTACTAGGAGTGGTCACTGGCGTATTGTAATTACTGAGCTATGCTCAGCAATCAGTGGGAAGTGAGCTAGTTACGGTGAGGAGAATCGTATTTGAGACTGTTCTGATTGCTTAAAATTACAAGCTCCATGTTTCAAAGTCCAGGAATGCACTGCTTCATTTGTTGAGGTAGATATAATCTACCTTTTTTTTTTTTTTTTTTTTTTTTTAACTGTGATAGTCTCTCCAGTAGATTTCTAAAACCCTTAACTGGAGGAAAAAAAAAAGAAAGAAAGAAAAAACAAAAAAGCAAGACCCTCAAGAAGAGATAAGCATCTTCCAGTGAGTGTGGGTGGACTGAAAATATTTACACTGCAGTCAGAACTGGGCTGCTGGTTCCTGGCGCTCACGCACAGAGAGGGCGTCAAACCCTGTCTCGTTGTGCCTCAGTTTCCTGATCAGTATTTTAGGGATATTGAAGTTCCTGGCCCTGCCACGTGGTCTTGGAGAGGCTCGGTTTGTCATGGCTTCCAACAGCCTCGGAGGTGCTGCTGCAGAGCTGTGAGCGAGGCAGAGAGGATTGCTGTCATTACAGCAAGGAGGGTGTAGGGTAACGAGAAGGGCAGAAGGGTGAAGGAACAATCACCAGCACCTGTGAAAGTCACAGCCCCATGCAGACGCTGGTCGCCAACCCCCCTGCATATTAATGGGGTGTTGGCAGCGGCCGGGCGGTGCCCGCAGGGCTGTGGGGGGCTGCCTCCCCTTCCTCCACTGCTGCTTTCCATCCTCTGCTCCCCCTGCATGCACGCGCCCCTCTGCTTGCAGCCAGGTTCATCAAAAAACAACCGGGTCTCCATGGTGACGGCGAGACAGCTGAAAAATGGCAGCTAAATGCAGCTGCCCCTCATTTAATATCGACTCTGGCACTGACAGAACAGATAATGGGCAATAACACACCATTATGCTGCGGGGAAATGAAATGCTTCAGCAGACGCTTGTCATGCTGCAGGGATTTATTTGTTACTGTACCAGCAGAGATTTCTCTCCCCTTCTGTCTATCACTTCTGTCATTCCCTCTTCTTTTTCTCCCTCTCCTTTTCCTGTTTCTGTCCATCTCTGTGCTCATCCCTCCTTCCTTCACTTCCTGCTGTTTCTTTCTTTCCCTCCTTTTTTCTCTTTCCCCCACCTCTGCTCTCTTATATCCAGTCACCTTCTCCATCTCTTCTGGGTGTCTTGTTCCTGATGCTGGAGCCATGCTGTGTCCGAAGCCCAAGAGCTCTGTGAAGCTCCAAGCTCTTTTCCCCTCTCAGGCTCCTCATTTTCTTTCTAGTTTAAGCCTACATCTCTGTGTGCATGTCAGTGTGAATCTGGTAAGGATGAACTTTGCTTGACAAGTCTTCTGCCAACCTGTTTCTGTGGACCGTGTTTCAGTCTGACAAGTTCAACACACTGTAATGGAAGTTTATGATGGAAACGTGGAGGATGGAGTTAATGGAAGAGATGTTCTCCTGCTCTTCTGGCACCAGTTTGTGTGCATTATTTACCGGCTACAGGCTGCCCAGAGGTGGAGCAGTTAGTATCGGGGTTGTGGAACGCCTTGCTTGCTAAATTGTTTCTAACACTGCCTAGCTTTTGCGTTTTAATTATCCACAGTTAATTTTACCTTGTGATTGCTATAGGGTGATTTTTCTGAAAGTCCTGCTTTTGTGGATCTGGAATGCCACAGAACCAGGTGCACTGATGGCAAATGGTCCCTCTCGGGTCTTGCAAGAGGAGCACAGTAACTGTGGGCATAAGGTATCTCTGATTGCTGGGTAGGGTGCAGGGGCTTTGAACCGAGCTGTGAACTTTCAGGTACCTGCATTTCAGAGGGCATGAATTGAGGTCTATGTAACTCATTGCTTCATTTCAAAAGCTGCCGTGGCATTAGGAAAGGACTGTCAGCATGGATGTGGTTTATATGGGCAAAAACACATCTCTTTCCAGTACAGTGCATTTCCATCTCTCCATACCAAGACAGATGAAATCCTCACAGATTTGCAGTCCTGTGGGTATAGCCACGTCTGTACGAGTGACCTTTGCTGCCTGTCGGTGTCCCGACATGCATCTGATGGCTACAGAGTAGGGAGCTATAGCATCTCCTCCTCCCACAAAATGTACACCATCTGTGCAGTATGCGGTCCTAACCACGCCATGTGGCAGAGCTCTGGCAGCCGCCCAGTCCCTTTGTGCTGCAGTTAACATTGTCGCTGTGTCAGGGATCACGTCGCTTCACCCCTGCCTGGTGTTGGTCCTGGAAAACCTGCGTGATGCAGAACCTCTCAGAGGCTCATGCCTGAGGGGTCTAGAGACACAGCATGCAAAGAGCTCCTTTGAATAAAGGTTTTCCTTATGAATTCTTTTGCTAGCATAGCTTATGCCTTAAATACCTTATCAAAAGAAACTATTACCAGCAAAGTTATATTTTCTGCTAGTATAACAATATCTGTACTCAAGCTTTTTTCATCATCAATATGATGATTACAGGAGATCTCTTTTTATTTTGTATACCCAACTGGAATATCTGTGCTGTTAAATCTTAAGGTAAGAGTAGGCCTAAATTATCTAAGTGATATATTTATACTCAGTGTGCCATATGGACCTACGGTAGGATCATTCATCTTTTCCCTAAGTGTGATAGAGTCAGCAAATCTTACTAAGCAGGTTCTTAGAAAGTGAATTTTGCAGTGACTGAATGCAATACAGTTTCAAGCAGTACGGGTCTGGGCTTCCTCTAACCCAACCTTTGATAAAGTAGATTGATTGATCCTGTCTTGGAAATCATCTGCCTTCTTAGTACTTGGATCACTTAGATAAATTTCCAGGGCTGGGCAATAAGTTCCTATTGCTTGGATCTTAGCAGTTTCCCAGAAACATTTACACCTCTGAGTAAGATCTGTACTGTGACTTGTAAGTTCCCTGAGCTAGATGACCCTTGCTGTGGTTAATAACAAATGAGTGGGATGAGTCTTTAATACAATAGCAGGTAAGAATAAAAACAGTAGAGAAAACAAGGTAAAAGGGAGGAAGTACGCCACCTTCTCTCTTTAAAGAAGCTTTTTTAATTGGAATATTTCCACAGTGTCAGCATATATCCTACATACGTGATTTTCTTTCCGCTTTTTTTTTTTTTTTTTTTAAGAGCATGTTCCTTAGAAGTCTTGTTAGAAGTCACACATGAAACAGGAAACTTTGAAACATCACAGCTTAATGTGCAGTTGCCTGGTAAAATCCTCACTGATGAGGAGGTTATGTTCCAACAGACTGTGGGAGTAACTCTTGGGCAGCCAAGCTACCCAGTCTTTCAACATTTTCCACAGTATCTTTAAAATTGACTTCTGTTTTAGGATATCAAAACAAGTGAGAAATTAATTTACATGGGGTTTACTGATTTCTCTGCTTTTAAAGCAAGTTGGCGTTCAAAAATCCTTGATCATTGTCATTCCATCCACCTCTTCTAAGCTAGGAGTTTTTAGATATAAACCTTGTTCAGAGCTTTCTCTCCACAATTGAAATGTCAGTGCACTGACCCCTGCTCCAATTGCATTCCCTGCTGGCTTCTTGAGCCACGGTGCTTATTAATGAAATAAGCGAAGATGGAAGCGTCTGGGTTTTTCTTTCTTTTTTTTCCCCTCTCTCGTCTCCCAGCAAACCTGCAGTCAGTCATTAAGTGCCATCGTGAGAGAGGAAATGGCTTGTTAAAAAGAAAAGCCCTGATTTTTTTTTTTTTTTTGAAGAATACCATCAGGAACAGGCTATGATTAATACACATAATTGAAACAAATTGCAGCTAACTGCAGAAAAGCATCTCCCAGCTGTTGACAGGAGGAAATTGCTGACAGCCTTTTCCCATTCAGTGAAGAAAAAGAGAGAGAGAGACAGAGAAAGGAACCTTGCCCAGCTCATGCAAATGCATGGCACCTGCCTGCACATCCATGTACAGAAGCACTCACAACCAGCATGCATGTCGTCATGTATGTACCTATTTGCCTGTACAGAGATGTTGTATGTGCAGGTCCAAACCCAACGTTTGCAGTTTAATGACGGTTCCCCCATGCGTGTAGGCGCCTTTCATGTTTGCGTGTGCCCGCTGTGCTGAGCGGGCAGGCAGCCCGTAGTGCCGGTGGAACAAGAGCTGCCCGGGAGGCACCGCCTGCTCCACCAGAGCAAAGGCTCTGAGTGTGTCTGTGCCTACGTGTGCGAAGTTGTGGATTCACCCAGGAAACAATAAGACCCCATCTTCTAAAGGGATCCCTTCCTGGGGATGCATTTCTTAGGAGGAGACAGACACTCATTCTTGGCGTTTTGGATCTCTGTTCTGTTCTTCTGCCCCTTTCACCTTTTGCCTTTCATGCTCCTGTTTACCACTACCGGTCTAAATAGAAAGCACTTAGATGTGAGATACAAGTCTGAGGCTAGGAGAGTCATCTTGGATTGAAATGTCATGCAGACAGCAAAAGGATCAAAGCCTCGTGTGGCTCAAAAAGTTGCTCGGGACAGGGATGTAATACAGTTAACTCAGTTGATGGCATCTGCCAAGGCAGTTGACAAGTGGTTGGCATTGCTTGTCCTGTGTGCAAGTTTGTCATGTGTGCACTGTGTATAGCGGGCCCATCCAGTGCTCTTCTCCCCACAGATGTGTGATTGCTCCACAGAGGTGATCCACTGTGCTGGGTGGGCCACGTGAATGCTGGTGAGCAGAAGGCAAAGTCAGAGAGCTCTAGCAGACTGGTAGTAACATCTAGAAAATGGACTGACAAAACTAGAATTGAGGATGATGAGCTAGTACTTACTAAACCTCCTTTCTTGTGGTCATCTGTTGCTTTCATAATCTGAGCTTCTGCTGGTCAGTCTGCAAGGGCATTTTGACTTGCATTTAGAGTCAAGCAGGAACATCAAGTATGAGTTATTTCTCTGGCATCTGCCTCTAAAGCTGATTGCTAGGGTGTGATACCAGATGGTAAAAAAAAATAAAAATATCTGCTGGTTGTGGTTCTGGTTGAAATAACACTATGAAGTCTGTAACCATGTGCATTTTGTAAGTGTTATAAAAATAACCTTCTTGAACTGGTTCCTAATCCATTATTCCCCCTCCCTTTGTGCTGGTGTTCACTGTAAACACATCAATATCAAAGCAGTTAGCAAACATCCCTTTATCAGAAGTGTATGCTGATCCCAGTGGAAGCTCAGGACAGCAGATGCAGCAGCAGGGAAATAACTGATAAACTCAGATGTTACAGGTTATGGATTGTGTTTATGAGTTAATGATTCATAGAAGATGCAACCAAGGGGGTGAAAAAGGGCTGGAGCAATTGACATTTGAAGTTAAAATGAGGAAAACACGAGTTCATCTTTAGCACCACCCAGGGAGATTGGGAAGAGTCCCAGAACGTGTTAGTGAAAAACGCGAATGCTGAAAGAATTAAAAATAACATCACGGTGGTGATGCTGGAAGGGAGGTAGCTGACTCAGGCTGTTGCCATATTAACAAATCGCTCTAAGGCAAGCTAGACGCTGAGTTTACCTATTCAAAATAATGACGTGTACACTTATGTGTACACATAGAGGACGTGAGTTAATCTAGCATATTGCCATTCAGGTATGAGCTGCCTTGTGTTTACTGAAGGGTAAGATGATGCTTATGGAAGTTACACCAGATCAGACACTTCGCAGTATTCTACATCCCTGCTTATTGCTCAGAAACATGAGCGTCCAGCCTCTCGTGATCACTCTGACCATGCCTGCTTACCATGCAAAGCCAAGTCCTCCATTGCTCTGATTTCCTTCTGCCCCTTTAACCTCCCCTTGCAGCTAAGAAGGATCACGTACCCAACTGCATCTTGTCCTCACTGGTCATGCAATGTTAAGCAGTGCTGTGCACGCAAGATGCAGTCTGTTCTAGAAAGAGCCGTGTTTATGCTCCGGTTTTAGCAATTTCTTCAGTTTATAGTGCTGAAAAAGCAGGCACATGTGAAGTCTGGAGGTGCCTGCAGGGCTGCAGCGCCTTGAAGAATAAGCAGAACTGGCCATAGTGCCCGTGCCCTTCATCATGGACCGTTCTGAGGGGCACTTGCACAACTATAAGAAATTGGAGTTGTTTCATGATTAAAATTCCCATCAAGGATCATTTTAGCCTTTTGGGGTCTGTCAGCCTCAGTTCTGTGGCATGAAATGAGTTGTGCATATATAAAACACACCTAGGACTAGAGGTACTTCAGGAAGCTGCTACAATTCTCTTAAGAGATTTGAAATGAGTCCTTAATTCACCTTCACTGAGAAACACAGAATATTAGGGGCCAATAAGCTCGTGGTATTAGGATGCAATGAAATCTTTAGGTCAGCACAAGTATTCGCTTGCTGATCATATCCACTTGAGACCTTTTCTTTTCACGACTGTTCCTTGCAGAGGCCATTCAAGGAGATGTGGCTGGTGAGGAAGTCAACAGCTCTGCATATAAAATATAATACTAAAGAATGCTGCATCATGCTATGTTCAGACCAGGCAGACTGTAGAAATCTGCAATCCAGGTAGCAGATTGTCTCACAGAAGTAGGGAAGTGCATTTCCAGGAATGTGCATACGCAGCAGCAGGAACAACTGTGATTCTCCATGTGCTGCAGGTGAGGGAGCTCAATGGTGTAAGAGGTCAGGTAAACGTGCAAAGCTTTGGTATTGGTATCGGCTGTTCGCAGTCAGCTCCCTTGCTCCTTTGTCTTCCTTGAGTAAAGTTGCACAGTTTCCCTTTGTTTCTTGGATTAAAGAGCAGTTACAAGCCGAAAAGAGTTGTGTAAAATTGAAAAATAATATATATATTTAATGGAACTTACATCTGTTTTTTAGTTTAATTGCCTGAGCATGAGGATAAAACCGCATCTATATGTATATATATAGACAGACCAATTATATAAATTAATATAATTATATATAATTTTCTTCCCTCTTATTTTTCTTAGCTCTGCAGAACCAACACAATTCTGGGAAAAAAAAATCTTCTGTTCTGACACATGCATTAACAGAATAGCTTCTTAAAGGGTAATGTCAAGGCCACTGCTGGCAGCAGCCCTCCTTCAGTGGCCCCCTAGGAGGTCATGGCATTAGGAAGGTATGAGTAGAACTTGGTCTGCCACATCTTTGTTTCTAGAGATGGTGTGCAGAGAGATCCTGGCTCGTCTGTGAGTCCACAAAGTAGTGGCAGACCTAGCAGTTATGGGGTGGGACGGATGGACAGGGGGACACAACAAACAACAACCCACATGCTTATTTTTGTTGTAGCTGAGCACATTTGATCAGAAAGCTGTCAAGAGACAATTAACCCGGAGGTTTGGGAGGTTACTTTGGCAAAGTCAGTTTTCAGTACTGCCTTGTATTTTAAAAATAGGGATCCTTTCCACACAGCAGGGGCTTAAATGGTCCTTAACCCTGGCCATACACAAGATTATGCAAGGGTTTGACCTGGGGGTCTTGGCCAAAACTGCCCTTCCTCCTTCCCCAACCCCCTGCCCAGCTTTCAGCTTGAAAATGGCAAGACCCCAGTGGCAGTGGGTTAATGGAGTTGTTAAAATGTGGCAACAGGGAGAAGAGGGACAACACTTTGCTAAAATAGGGTTAGAAAATAATTTATCAAGCATACAAGTCCCCTGTTGTTTAGATTAAAATAAGAGTCTTTGCTATTAAATATATATATATATCCCCACCACAAAACCACAGAAATCGAGACCCTTCAGGGCAAACTCATCTCCAGGAAAATAATGGCAGCACCTTTCTGGACTCAGAGAAACACACATTTTTCAACAGTAGTTATAACACAAGGGCTGTGTCACACTTCCTGCAGGGAGATTTGAGAAGTCATTTTTGCAGCAGCTGGGCATTGCTTGTATGAGTAAGAATTACATCAGTTCTGACCTTCTAACAATGGGCTTAAGGAAAATAACATGAACACAGATACCAGCATGCTTGCTGTCTTACATCCAGTGGTATACCTTCACTGATTACCGTAAAATTATTCCGAATTTTTATGAAGGCCAGTGGGATCAGGATTTGGCTTATAGTACTGAAGAGAAGCTCTGATTTGTATTTTTTTTTAGTTGACATCCAGTATCAGAAATTATAGATGGTTTTAATAAGATTGTTCTTTGCAGTAGGTCGAACTAACAAAAACAGCTGGGCTTGTTTTTGCTGCTAAGTCATATCAGGATGCAAGATGTTTCATTGATGATCTGAAGCTACACATTTTGAAATAGCTAATAGAATAGCTGTGATTATTACTCCGAATAATGTTGATCATTTCAGAAATCTATGAAAACAGGTGAGTTGAGAGCTATTCTAAGAGATTTACAGTACATATGCAGCATGATTTTTTAATATGTTAAAATAAGTATTTCTGTATCAATGTATACGCCCTGTATATTATGTATGTATCTACGTATATTATGTATCTACGTATATACATGCAACATAGAAATAGCCAAGAAATAATTCCAACCTTGATACAACTGGTTCAGTTAAAGACAAAATCAAAACCAAACCAAAGAGAAATATTTATTTTCAAAGTCTTTTTGGTTTGCTGGGGTTTGAAGAGAAGACTTTGTATATTTCTAGTAATTAGCCAAGCTGCTTTTTGCTGCAGTAGTACCTTCTCCTCAGAGTACCTTCTCTGCTTTCAGTTAAGCATCTCTGTCTGGTAGATAGAGATGCTAAACTGAAATAGTTACTGCCAAACTGGAGCATTTACTGCCCTGGTGCTGAGTTTCTCCCCCTCTCTGACTTTTGTACCTCTTACTCCACTCCTGTCTCTCAGTCTTGGCTCAACTTCATGTAAAATCTTCAGAAGTATGCTTACGTTTTCCACAAGTGACTAGATGAATAAGATGCTGTCCAGATGGGTTTTGTGGAGCTTCTGTCAAATTTTTAGCCTGTGAACTTCCGTGAGTGTTGCGTAGCTCCAGTTCTGTAAATCCAGGGAGCTACTGAAATGGACAAGCAGGGCTTTTTAGAGTCTCAGTCTGTCACTGCAGGGCAGTAACAGCAAAACCCCAAACGTTTGATAATGGTGGGCAATGCTGTCTTGTGCACATACAAGGAGACTAGCATGAAAAACATCGCTCATTTTCAAGTTTGTATGTCATTTCTGTGTACCTAGCATTTGCTATTGAAGTTTGAGATATGCTGGTCTTGATCTTCAAGCATGCTGGTGACATGCAGCTATTACAGATTTCCTGTAATGTTAACGAAGAGAGACTTCACTAAATGTAAAGCTGAGCTGACAGCAGAGCTGAAAATGTGCAGGGTTTCTGGAGCCTTCCTCCAGACCACTGCCTATGCCATCCGCTTCATGTCAAGGTGCTCCTGCCCCCAGGAGAAGCAGTCTCCTGCTTCCTTGGAACCAGAGCTGCACGCTTCATGGGATGAGCCTCCCTGTCATTAGAGGAGAGTTTCTGAAAGCTTTTGTCATTGCTGAGGTTCCTAGCTCAGCTGAACGCTGTTTGGTTCTTCTAATGAATGTAATTATCTGTGTGCTGGTAGGAGCTAGTCCCACAACAGCAGAGGTGTAGGATTGCAGAGTGGTGCCTGTCTTTGTCTCCTCTGCTCTGTGTAGTTTTGTTTTCTAGTAAAGCTCCTTGCTGCTTCTGTCAGCTTTGCATGTATTTATATAGACATATATTTCTTTGTGCATGAGCTTAATACCATTAAATACCTCACAAGCGTTCCCTATCCTCTTTGCTTTCTTTTTTTTGTCTCACGTGGGCCTTGGTTTTGCGCACAGCTTTGCTACAGCCAAGCTGTAAGGGAGGTAATAAATCGCGTGCGTGGCAAAATAAGGTGGAATCAAACCCCTGTCTAGCTGTGCTCTGTTACTTTTCTGTGCATCGCTCTTTCCCTTCTGCCTGTAGCGGTGTCGGCAATGGTCTAGCCTTCCTTTCCTCCAGCATGATGTTTTCAGCATGTGTTAATTGTTGTGGGGCAGGGGCTTTTCAGCAGTATGCGGTGGGAAAGGTCAGCTGTCAGAAACAAGCCTGTCCGCAACTGATAAGGCGTTCGAGAGATTGGATTTGACTCATTAAGCACCCTCCCTGTAGACATGGAGTCTGCTCTGCTGCAAGGAAAAAAAAAAAAAGGCAAGCAGGAAGGGAAAAAGCCCAGGATGGAGCTGGAGCATGCGCCTGAACGCCCTGGCACACCCTCCCCTCGCCCCCCGACATGCTGCAGGAGCTCGGTGTGCTTCCACCATGCCCATCCCCGCACGTACCCCGAATGTCTGCTGAATGTCTGTGCTGTGCCCCGATGTTGCACGTATTCACTCCTGCAGTTACACCTGCTCAGGATGTATTCGTTTTCTCTGTGTGCATGCAGGTGTGTAAGTTCTCAAGTGTGGGTGCCTTGAAGTTCTGTGGGGAGGTGTGGTTCGTGCCCTCGTACGTGCACCGTGAGGTGTACGAGGGCATTCATTCTGCCCCGTTTTACGTGTGTGTACAGCTGCTCTGAGCTGGTTGTGTGCGTGTGTCACTCTTGTAAACCTCTTCCCACTAATACATGCTTCTTTTCATGCTGTAAAAAAGGGTGAAGCTCCTCTTTTTGTGTGTGTATATATATATCACATTTGTTGAGTTGCATTTTTCTGCTTTTCTGGACAAATACGCTGTGTAGCCATACTGCTTCTATCTGCACATACATCTACTGGCTGCGTAGACATAGCAGAAGCCTAATGTGTTTCTCATTGCATACAAATGCACACATTTTTGCCCCTAAATAATTACTGGCCAAAGCTGCTCTGCCAGCTTGTTAACAGTCCCTTGCCGGTGGCTTTGTTTTGAGAAGAATGATTGTGCCTCAGATTGGGTTTGGAGACTGCCACTTCCATAAACGCTCTTAATGATTTCTCACGATGAACATAAACGAAGCGCAGCGGTGAGGCTTGGCAATGTGCTTTGGTAGCGTGGCAGTGCTGGGTTCGAGGTGTGCCCGCTGCTCGGTGGTGCTGAGGCCCCGAGGAGCTGGTGGTACCGCAGTCTCTGTGGTGCCTGTCGTGTCTTTTCCCACCTCACCTTGGCTTTCACCTTCCTTCTCATCTCCCCTTTCCTGCGGGCATGGCTTTCAATACCGCTCTCTGGTATTGAAAGAGGATAATTTTGAGGATCATTATCGTGTTATTACAGTGATTAGCTTTAACTATTTATCTATTCACACTTCTTGCTAGAAGGATGCCCACAGGGCTCCCTGCTCAGCAGCAAGCGTGACGCCTGCTGGAAGGCTGCAGGCAACACAAGCGCGTGTGCCTACACGCGCACACCTCTTGCACTGATGCCTGTCGGCTTCTGGCTTTCCAGCACCTTACTTAAAGATCTTCTAGTAGTTTCCTACTATAGTGCCCTTCCACAGAAGCAGGAGTTTCTCTTCCCACCATGCTGCTTGGATCTAGTTTAGACCTGAATGCTCTTCTCATATTTCTTTCTCTCGGTGTCAATCTTCCTTTGTGCCTGCCATCGGTGTTGCAAGGCTCCCACCAACTGTCCCTGTGTTCTTTCCCAAGTAGGACTGATTCTGCCATGTGTGGAGGTAATCACAGAATGGTTTGGGTTGGAAGGAACCTTAAAGACCATATAATTCCACCCCCAGCCATGGGCAGGGTCACCTCCCACCAGACCAGGTTGCCCAAAGCCCCATCCAGCCTGGCCTTGAACACCTGCAGGGATGGGGCATGCACAGCTTCTCGGGGCAGCCTGTGCCAGAACCTCACCACCCTCTGAGGGAAAAATTTCTAACATCTAATCTAAATCTCCTTCTCTTTCAGTTCAAAGACTTTGCCCCTTGTCCTATCACTCCACTCCCTGACAAGAGTCCCTCCCCAGCTTTCCTGTAGCCCCCTTTAGGCACTGGAAGGCCGCTGTAAGGTCTCCCTTTGGCCTTCTCTTCTCCAGGCTGAACAACCCCAACTCCATCGGCCTGTCTTTAGGAAAGACAGCTATAGGTTTCTAGCTTTTCTTTCCCTAATGTTAAGGCTTTTACCAAGGTCAGAAAGTTTGGAGAAGACCTTATCTTCAGTATGGTAAAGAAAAAATATGCTAAACACCCATCCTGTTTTGTTAGATGGGTATCTGTGCTCTTGCATCTACACCCATTAAGAAACAGATCTAAAGACCTTCCATTAGGGTAAGTTTTTAGAGTTTGACAGTTTGACTTTTTTTAATAGACTAGAAGAGCAACAGTAGTGTGAAAGTTGGGATTGCAACTAGGATTACAATAAAGTATGTGAGATGAAAAGATGGTGAGTGAACAGCTCAGCTGCAACCTTGCATACTCATACCCCTTGTGCTGCCATGCATGGTGCACACGTAAGAGTGGAGGGGCTGTGTGACAACCCTGCCATAGAGATACCTGTGCAAAGAGCAAGGCTGGTTATATCTTGAGTTCTGTGTTCATGGTGCTGTGATGTTCTCCTCTCTGGCCAGTTTGCATTTTGCTGATTGTGCAGTCATTAAGGAAACATTTCTTTGGGGTATTGTGTTCAAAGATTGGCATCTTTGTGTTTTAGAATGGTGCACTAGGAGGAGGACAAACTAGAAGAAATGCAGAACAAAATAAAAACATAGGAAAAAGTAAACACAGCAGTAATGGGAATTGTCCTCACCCATGCTCAGCGGTGAGGAACCTGACGAAGTTCTTGTGCCCAGTACATAGTGATGGGGTCTGAGCTCTTCATGAAATGAGTAGCTATTCCTTTCTTTTCTTGCATGTACTGGAGCTGGGAGGGAGGGAAGCAAAATTGTTCAGAGAAATTAAAAGGGGGGGAAAAAAAGTGTACTTAGCCAAAAGAAATTGAGAATGTATGTGAATATATCAAATTGTTTCAGGAAAATTAATTTTTTAAATTGATTTATTGAGCATCACATTGAAAAGTAAATATATTTCATGCTTTTAGTGTGAAATGGAGCTCTGCTTTTTTATGTTTTTTGAAGATATGCATTTAAGGAAGTGCAAAGCAAAAATGTTACATTTCATTTGGGGTCAAGCAAGATATTGTCACAGGATTGTTTTTCGTCTCTTTGGCCAGTTGATCGGAATATAAATAATGTGTACAGCTCTAAGCACTTAGTGCCATAGTTAGCCTGATAATTGAAGTTTATTGTTTCTTTGCAAATGGCAGGCAATGCAAATTGGTAACAGTAGAGCTGTCTACCCTTAGCAGACAAGGGAAAATACGTGAAGAGAGGGATACCCAGGACTGCAAAATACTCCGAACGGACTCACGGCTTCTCCTCACAGCTGTGGAACTTTCCTTGTTTTGAAGACAAATCCTATTAAACTTCCAGAGCACTCGTTTCCCATGGATCTCAAGGACTTAACCTATATTTTTGTTATCTTTGTAGTACAGATGGAGGCAGTTGAGGTTAATTAAGTGCCTCAGGTTGCACAGTAAATCAGTGGCAAAGTCAGGGATAAAATGCGCAGGTCCTGACTCCTACACCTGTAGTTTGTCATTTAGAGCAATTTTGGTGGGCAATTTAAAAGATGGCTGAAAAAGATGATGTTACCAACCATATGCTGTAATCCTTTGTAGGCATATGCCATCTTATTTATTCATTTTCATTTTGTAGTACTAATACTTTTGTTATAAAAGCATTTTAGCTAAAAGGCTTTATGAAAGGTTTTTTCTATCTATTTTGTGTGGTATTGAAGCAAATGATGCTGGTTTCTGTAGCAAGTGGTTCATTCATGCAGGTTCAGATTCTTCTGAGACCCTTCTGTCTTCTGCTTCCCTTCAGAAACAGATAGGAAAAATAACTTAGACAGGCAGTAGTGGATGTGAGGCTCATCTTATTGATGAAATCTGTATATGTCAGACTAACTAGGAGGTTTCCTGTGATACATCTGATACTGGTTTTCCTATCAGATGAGGTTTCATTGAAAGAACTAATATACTGTTGAGTAAAGAAGAGTTTTCCAGGATTGAGGAGCAAAATAGCTTTTCATTGGTGTGAATTCAGATTTGTTTAGGTGGCTGTGAACTTCAACCATACTTTTAATAGATGCACACTCCAAAAATTTAAAGCTGTCATCCTCCTAAAAAGGCTGTTAGCTATGTCACAGATACGAGAACGTGGTATGTGGAAACTGCTTACACATTTTCATCAAAAGCCTAGGGGATACAGTCACTGTCATTTCTCTTTGCTTTCAGTCTCTGCTGTTCGGTGGCAAGACTGGCCAGGAGAGGTAAATCACTTTGTGGGGCTGGCTGTGGGAATGTTAGGCAGCTTTTGCAGTGCAGGGAGTCAGAGACTCCTCTTTGTTGGAGCCAACCCAAAGGGCACTGACCAGCAACACAGCCAGCAGCACGCAAAGATTGAGCCTGGGCCTCTGCAGCTCCAGAGAAAGCAGTTCTTCTTCCTGTTTTCATTGAGAGCTCTAGAGTTCAGAGGAATAGTAGATTAGTCAGGTTTGACAAAAAGATCAGCATTTGTTGTACCGTTGTTTCCTTGATCTCTTCTGAGCTTCAGTTTGTGGACCTTTTCACAAGCATTCTCATCTAGACTTGAAGGGCAGTATGTGAAGCAGCTGATAGTGGAGAAGAGGCCATGACTCATGCCAGGCAGCTGGCGTTCTCTGGTGTAAGTTATCCTTCCTTTGCTCTTACTGGTGAGATGAAAGTGCTTTTTGGGTAAGATCAGAGCTGCTACAGCATGTGCAAAATTGGCGATCAGCACTCAGAGAGCTCAGTCTTGAGTGCCTCTCACCATTGCATTGGGCTCCTAGGATGGCGTTGTTTTTCACAGCTCTTAAACCTGATGAGAGGTGTCCTCCATTCATTCTTATCTACAAAGTTTCTGATGTCGTTACTGTGATTCTTCTCTGCTTCCAGATTCCTAATCATGTGGAGACAGTAAGTGGGAATGAGGGGACTGAGGAAACAATAAAAAACACTATTTCAGGAAAATCAAACATTTTCAAGTATGGTTTAAACCTAGTAAGCATTTGGAAAACTACCGTTTTCGCTGTGGCACTCCAGCTCAGCACTTAGTTTCCTCCATTTTAACATATTTCTATGATTTTACAGCCAACATTTTCAAACGGCAAAAATTCTTTTTCTTCTGAAAATTTATTCATAATAATTTCCTTGAATTTATAAGTGATGTTATTTCAGTAAGGTTTTACCAATTCAATCGCTTTAACCATCTCATTATGCCCTTCAGATGACTTAGATAGTCTTCCTTTACAGTTTGTGGAATATAAATGCAGTATATGATACGACTCTCAAAGCTTGCACATATCAGCATCACTGTGGGTGATGCTAAGAAGATGCTTTGTACATAGAAGAATGATTCAATATTTTTCATACACATGAATAATTAAATAAGCTCTATAATACTTTCCAAACAAATATTTGCTTTTGACTACTGAGAGCAGAAAAGCGTGAGATAGCAAGCACGGGACCTTATGAGAGGATTTGATAAGTGGTGTCACTGATTCGATTGGGTGGTGTGAAGCACAATCAGACTCGGAAAAAAAAAACAAACCACCAGAACTATTCGGGTACATTTTCTTTTTCCTGCCCAAAGGCTAGACAAGAGGAATGCAATAAAAGGCCCTGGACAATTTAGTGGAGGATGCAATAATCTCCTGTTTAGCTGTTCCTGGAGTCTGTCACCCTCCCTTTAAAGTAACAGTCTGATTATTATTAAACAATCCAGCTTTGTTTTAATAACATGAATCTGAATGAGCTGCTTCGCTTCTGAGGGCTTTCATTAGGATTTCAGCATTCAGGCACTGGACAGCTCTTTCAGAGGGTTGATGGAAATAGTTCACCTTTTTTGTCCTTCAGAGGTGCTAGCTGACTTATTTTTTGTGACACTTGATGTACAATTTCTCCTCCCCTAACCTCTAAGGGAACATCAGATACATGTGAAAGTGACTCGGAGAGCATAAATCTTTCATTGTTCTGTGACATATTTGAGGATCGTAGATATTATAGGTCACTCCCAGGGCAACCCTTCTGCCCAGAACAGAATTACTTCTTAGCAGATTTCATGGGGTTTTGCCCAGGCTGGGATTCCACCCCATCCTTGAGGGGGTGATGCTGTGATCTCTCAAAGCATCGTCTAGAACAGCTTCAAAGTCTATTTCCCCTTGTTTCATACTGTCTGTAGCTAGAATTTATTCTTTCCTGACTCACTGTGACTTAGGTTGAAACATTTCCTTCAGCTCAGTTAGAATTTTAAAACTTTAGGGCTATTGTTGACAATAAGAATTAGTATAGAAAAGGGGAAAAGATGTATGCTCTGACACTGTGACGTTTAGTCAGGTCCATACCCAGCTATACAGTGGCAAAGCAGGAATACCTGGCAACATGAGCAGCACAGGAAGATTGCCACAAAATGTCTCCCCCGAAAGCTCCCAGTTCAGTTGTACTTGCTGGGATCATTATCCTACCCATTCATCCGGTCAGAAATAAATTAGATAGTTTCCCTGCCGTGCTGCTGAAAGCACAGCTGATGCCCAGGTGCCGTAAGTTCGTAGTGACTGAGTGCCGTGGCTCTGCTGCAGTACCCACTGATGCTGCTAGCATATCTGCAGGTGAGGAAGGCCCAACCTGTGAGCAGCAGGACTAATGCCAAGAGTGGGAGATGCTGCTTTTTTTTTTTCTTCTTCTTCTTCCTTTCTCCTCTTCACACTTAGGCATTCTGCATAGCTGTATTTTAAAACATTGAGTTATATTCTTATTGTGCTGACTTGGTTACCTATCCACAATATGTTTTGAGCACATGGGTATTTTTCCTTGTGCTCTGGATTCCTGGTCAGTTTAACCAGAAGACTTTTTTGTCTGCCATGGTGGGTGGCCATAGTGAATTTTAACGGTAATGGTTCTGTTGTCAGTGGCCCACTTTAGAAGCAGATTTTTTGTAAGGTAAGTTTTGTACCCATGGGGTTTTCCCAAGTTCCAGAGAACCATTAAATGTCAGGGAGAAAAGGGCCCAGTAAGAACTGTTTCACATATGGACTTGTGTTTGACAGAAGGTCAAAAGAGTAACCAGCTGTTCTGCTGCCTCCATCAATAACGCACTTGGTTTTGGCAGAGAAGCCTGACGCTTAGCAGTGTTAGACAGTCCCTAGATTATCAGACAGCACCAGCTTTTCAGTGCAGAGCACAGCAAACCACTCAGATAAGGTAAATCCCACCAAACACTGGAGTGGTTATTAATTCTGAAGCAGTGCAGAGCGTTTGCTGTTCTCGCTGACAAAAGACGTGCTTCAATGTTGGCTGTAAACCAAAGCCCAGTGAGACAGGGGCTGCCTCTGGGTACACCTGCAGTACAGTGGACTTGGAGAGGAGGTGAGCAGATGAGCAGTTGCCTTCTGTTTTTAAGGGAATTACTTGAAGTTTGAAGTTTTCTTCAGGAGACTTCAATAAAGTTACTCTCCCTTCTTATATTTTTTCTAAATATCTTATAGTTGTCTGCGGCCAGAAATCCTAACTGGGATGTAAAATGCTGCTTTTGTTGAGTATTAAACTTGCTACCCTTGGGCAGAATCAGTGCTTCCTGGGCTAGTTATTTCCAGCTTTAATAGTGGATTTATTTTCGGGCATCCTCCAAAACTTTGTAGGCTCCACACTCTTTGCTAGGGTGGCTTCCTGACAGTACTGGGAAAAATGAGAGCTTACTTTTCCTCCACGAATATGTGAAAATGTATGGAATGAGCCCAAGACTGGGAGCTAGGAGGTCCTGAACTCAAATGCTACTTCTGTTACTGAATTTTTTGTTGTTGTTGGCTATGAGTAAGTCTGTCAAAATCTGTGCATTCCCTTCTGTATACGAGTCACAATATCCAGGCTTCTCTAGCTTCTAGTGATGTGAGTTTTCAATATTTGAGTCATCCTTTGCAAGAAGAGTTTTGACAAGAGCACATGGCAACTGCTTTTCATGTTAAAACAAACAACAACAAAACAACAAGGAACTGAAAAGCTACTGGCTGGCTCTCCTGAGTGGGCAACATGGCCATATGCAGTGTGGGAAGAGCCCTGGTCTTTACCTGTCCTGAGAGCTGAGACTTGGCAAACTCCGGAATTTGTGTAGGGATGAGAAGAGCCAGCAGCTTCGCTCAGGTAGTTGTCTGATGTGCCTTTGTTTCTGCTCTTGCTATCAGTCTGTAGCACATAACAACAGCTGATCTGGGTATTTGAACAAGAATAGATCTGAGACTTGGCAAAGAGGCCTTGCGGAGGGGTGGTAGTGGTGAGTGCTTACTCTGCTTAGTGATCAGTCAGAAAAGGTTAATGTTCTCCTCCTCCTCAAAGCCAAGGGATTCTAGGAAAAGGTCCGTGACGGTCATTTTGAAGATCCTGGGTTTCAGTTCTACTCTGGCACTTCCTGTGAGTCTTTGAACATGTTAAGGGTTAAGTCTGAACGTGGAGTTTCATACATGTCTTGGAGGTCTGCAAATCCCAGCTGTTGCAGAGAATTTAGTTGTGAATGTGTTTTAAAATAAATAATAGGGTTAGATTAATATTAACAAGTGAAATGGAAGATTTAATAGCTTACATCTGCCAAGTAACCTACTTTCAGATTCTGATTTTTTGTATTTCTACCTAATATTAAGCGAGTTAAAAATTAAATCTTGAGAATCGTGTTTAAATCAAGAGTTTGTAAACATATTCTAAATGTTGTTTTAAGTAAACTTTTTGTTTGATGCAGTGGAAAACAGCTGCATTACCACACTTGAACAAACAGATCACTGCTTCAAGGTAATGTCATTTATAAATGCGGAGTGTTGGCGTCCCAGCAAAACCTGGGTTTGTTCTGTTGTTCCATGTAACATAGACCAGGGATTTTCGTTGACATGGAGTTGGGTCTTATATTTAACTATTCTAGTTCAGGTGCCTTGCTATGCTGCAGAATCTCTTTGGTACAGTACCACTGTTTAAAGAATACAAAAGCCATAAGTACTACAGTGCAATTTGAGATAATTTTTGAGCCCTTAGCATCTGATCTCCTTTTTGTGGAAAGTCTGTGGAGAAAGCCTTTGGAAATGTGCATCACAAAGGTCACTAGTTAACAACGGGCTCACAACTCTTTGGTCTTACAGATATCGCTAGGCTGTGTCCAAAAATACATGGACATACTCTGAGATCTGCGGCTCACTCAGGGTTTTTTTCTTCTAAATAATACATTGTGAAGAGAACCTATACCTGTTTTCCCATTACTTGCTCTCTGGTGGTTCTCACAAGCCTTCTGGTCACAGGCATTGCATACATCAGAGCATCGTAACATGCCGGCCAGCATGGAAAGGTTGTGCTTGATAAAAGCCTTTCGTGTGCCAGGGCATGGCTGCTGTGTCAGGCTGCTGCTGTGCTGTAGCTTGGAGGAATGCGCAGTCAAGCTCTTTGGAGCTTGATGCCTAATCTGTGCACTAAAGCCTTTAATGTGGGCATGTGCTTAGGTCCACAGACAGCAGTTAAGGAGTTAGTGGTTCAGAGAATGTATTTTAGAGGGTATATCGACCTTGGGAGTTGTACTTATGGAGGGGGGACAGGTGTGAATTCTGATCGGTCAGGGAGCCTCAGAGAGATTTGAGACTTGCGGTCATTTGCAAATTTGAATATTTATCCAGAGCAACCTGGGGAGGAAGAAAGAAACTTATGACAATATATGAAACAGAAGTAGGTTACGTTCTACCAAACTTCTTTGATATTTCCTGCAGGAAATAAGCATGCAAAGCTGGATCAGGTGCAGGATCCCATTTCTGATGGTGGTAAGCAACAGGTGACTGGAAGAAACAGGCAGGTGATGTAGTTGCACACAGGGGTGGGTTGATAGTACCTTGCATTAAAACCACTGGTAAGAGTAAGAATGTAAGAGTTAGCTCTCTGAATTTTCTCTCCCTTGGTTTGATGAGTCTGCAGCGGTTGCCTTAAATTACCACTTAGATTTCTAATCTACTCTTTGCCTCCTCCTTTGTACTGAGTAGACCAGTGAGATTTTGTCTAAGTGGTTGAGCAACTGTAAATGAGCCCTGTTAATATGTCTTGTAGTGAGTGAACAATCAACCACCCGTGCCCCCCTGCCCCAAAGACATCAAATGTGTATTCGGTGCCTCACAGAACTGTGGCTGTGGGTAAATGGCTCAGTCGTAATGACTGTGTTTGACTCCTGCCCTCAGACGCCAGCTCTTTGATGGGAATTACCTGCAGGTGTATAGAGCATGTGTCCAACTTGATTGTAACACATTTCCTTCCGATGGATCAGAAGTGACTAGGCAGGGGAATTATCATTGTGGAGAGTGTTGTTAAGTTCTTGGCTCTGACTTTCAGAATTGCAATCAATATCAGCCCTGTGCTGGGGCTGGTTGTACATTGACACAAGCATATGCACTCCTTGGTAGTAGTTGAGCATATTCAGAATTGAATCACTGAATCAAGTAATTTGGAAGAGACCTCCAAAGGCCACATAGTCCAACCACTTGCTTAGAGCAAGTCCAATTAGAGCAGACAGCTCAGGAGCATGTGCAGGCAAGTTTTTGGTATTCTCAAGGATGAAGATTTCACAGCTTTTCTAGGCCCTTCCTAGTGTTTGGCCACCCTCAAGGTGAAACATTTTCTTCATATAGAATCAGAATTTCTCACGTTCCAGCTGTGTCACTTGCCTCTTGACCTTCTTCTGCACACCTCTGAGATGAATTTGGCCCTCTCTTCTCTCTGCTCTCCCAATTAAGTAGTTGTAGAGAGCACAAAGGTTTCCCCTGAGCTTTCTCCTTAAAGCTTTACAAACCCAGCTCTCCCAGCCTGTCCCCACCCATCACCTTCTCCAGCCCCTTAAGCATTGTGGTAGCTCTTCGCTGAACGCACCACAGTATATTGAAGCTATTTTTATACGGGGGAGCTCAATACTGGGCAGAGGACTCCTGATGGGATCTAACAAGTCCCTTAGAGGAAGAATTGCTCTCCCTGGCCTGCAGGTTGCATGCTGCTAATCCAGCCCGGGATGCACTTGATCACCATTGCTGAAAGGGCACACAGCTGACTTGTGTTCGGCTTGTCCTCTAGGACCCCCAGGCATTTCTCCATAAAGCTGCTGTTGAGCCAGGTAGCTCCCAATCTGCACTGTTGTAATTTGTCTTACTGTTTGCTCACAGGGCTGTATAGACACACAGTACGCTTTCATAAGCACAAACACACGTTACTGCCGCTTTCAAAGTGCCCAGATTTTTAATGAGTTTATTCTGTGATACCCTCAATTGAGATGGCAGAAGTATGTGCTTAAAACAGAACTATCACTTGAGGATGATATATGTTCTTGTTGCAACACTGCTGTTTTGTCAGTACTGTTTCATGCTGCGAGGGCACAGATTCACCACGCAGTTATTTTTCAAGAAAGGCTATGACAAGTATTTTCCCTTCAGTTTTGTACTAACAAATTCTGGGTAATCTGTATTAGGATTACTAAATGAGACAAAATGAAGCAGAAAAACGCTATTAATGTCAATGGCAATACCACCAGCACATGCCTTATGCCATGGATTGTAAGCAATGATGGCTTGACTGCTTTGTGCCATATAGTTGTTCATGCTCAGAATTGATTTTATGGTTGGGAGTCAGAAAGCATATGGAGTGGGCAGATCTGTAGATCTATCTAGACTCCATTGTACGTACAATTTTCCACTAGATTTCACGAGTAGGAAGGTACTACAGACAGTCGTCCTGGAAGCTTTACCATCCCAGTCCTATATTCCTTCCACTAGGCAAGATGAGGGTACCTGGCTGACTTGGGGCACACCAGTGCAGTGTTGTGGAGGAACTGGTTCTGAGCGACCCTGGAATCCCAGGTAGCAGGAGCTAAATTTCCAGCTCACGCAAATTATTTTGGGGTGTTCAAATGCTGCCTCTGGTTGCTGAAACATGGATTCAGTGGTTTCCCCAGCGGTACATAAATGAAATGTGTTTATTCACTTCTTTTAAATGAGGAAATATTCAATGTCACGTGCTACAAAAAAACAACCCATGTTTATTTTTGCTACATTTAAAGCATGCCTAGTAAAGATTCTCTGGATAAGGTGATCAGACAAAGTCCTGGGACATGTTTACCAACAATATAATTTCTTACAGCTGTGGACAAATGTGTTTTGTGTGGACTTCCCTCATAATTTCAAAGAAAGAAACTACAGGATACTTTGGCTTTCTTGTGTTCTTGGTCTTGTTAAGTTGCAAGAAGGGAAGTTCTGTGGAGATGATATTTCGGTGCCCATCTTCGATTGCCTAGTGGGTAGGTTAAGAGCATAAAGTTAAGTTCAGCGAGGAATCTAAATATCAGTATTTGGGGGACTGTGATTCCTCTTGGAACAACACATGTGATGGTCATATTGTTAATAGCAGAATTTTCTCTCATTCTCCCGATAAGGATAAGACCATCTTATAGCAATGTCTTTAAGCGTACTTATTCTAGGCTCTGCTGCACACTTCTGAATGGTCCCTGTGGTGGCAGTGCTGCAGTGAAACTGAAAACACAGCACTGAAATTTATGGGTACTGAGGACCCTGCTGTGAATTCTCTTGATAGCCATACTGCAACAGGAGCCGTACAGTCATTAGCATGTCATGATATATGGCTGTACAGAACATTAACAGTGCTGTGGGATTGCTCAGAAATTTCATAGCTAGCTTAAATCTTTCCTTGTCTAACTGCTAAACAATTCTTCTGTTTCCCTTTTTTCCAGCGCGAGATGAGAACATGGCCACTTTCCGTGGTTCCGAATACCTTTGCTATGACCTGTCTCAAAACCCTATCCAGAGCAGCAGTGATGAGATCACTCTCTCCTTCAAGACGTGGCAACGCAACGGGCTCATTCTCCACACCGGCAAGTCTGCTGATTATGTCAACTTGGCCCTGAAAGATGGCGCGGTCTCGCTGGTCATTAACCTGGGGTCTGGGGCCTTCGAGGCCATTGTGGAGCCTGTCAATGGCAAATTCAATGACAACGCATGGCACGACGTTAAGGTGACGCGCAACTTGCGGCAGGTAATGGTGATGGGGAGAAAATGCTGGGGAAAATTTTGGTCTGTTTTGTGTCAACAGTGGAGGGAGTAATGGGGATGTTTGGTGGGATTGCTAGAGTTTCTCCTTCTCTGGATGTCAATATCTAAAGGACAATGATAAAAAAGTTAGTTAATGGGAATTTATCCTCAATGCAGTATCTTCATTTCCACTTTATTAATTTTCTGTTTCTCGTGGTTTGATTTAATAATAAAATCTTGTGCCATAACTTTACTTTCATGTCCCTTTTTCTTTTCTCTATTTTTGTTCTGCATTTTTTATTTTATTATTTCCTTAATTATGATTCAATCTTATCAGTAATACTCTTGTTGCATTTAATTACTGAGGGAATGGAATCTTTTTTTTCCAGCAGCCAACACTCTACACCTCTCTCCTTTTTCTTTAATTTTTGTTAATTTGTTTAGCCATTGCCATGATGTCATAATTCTAACTCTGGAAATCTTTATTTTTCCTTTACTTTTTTTCTTTTGTGTGCACATGCAAGTGTGCAGGTATGCAGGCTGGTGGGTATGTGTGTAATTATTTTACCTTTATAGCTTTTGAATTAATTGGCCGGAGTCTCTGAATCTTCTTGATTCTCTGTTCTTCTTCTTTTCTTCTTGTTTATTTTTCCTATTCTTTCTATAATGAGATTCTATTTTATTTCTTGTGTCTCTGCCTATGAGACTCTTCCATTGGCTGTGAGGACTGGAAAAGTGGAAGGATCAAAAAAGCCAAGCAAACCCAGACCAATCCAACACCCTACAATTCCACTTTGGAAAAGTTTTGTCTGATTTTACCACTGTAATTTTGTGTGTTTGCATGCTGCCTTTCTAAGCAGACAACTCTACCAGGTGATGTATTTGGTAGTAGGCTAGCCTTAAAATCCTGAAGCCTTCCTCATGAAATATAAATTCAGACATAAATAGATAAGATAAAATTAAATAACCTTGCTCTTAAAGTTGGTGAATATATCACTCCACATGATAAATGAGGTTTACACTGTGGATAGGAGTTATTTGCTGTCATGCTGATTGGTAGAGGCAGCAGAAATAGCTTGTAAACTGAAATTTTAAAATCAATTTGTGACAACAAAGTGATCTATTTGTTCATTAATGTGAATATTAACACAACCTTTAATAGTTTTATTCAAGTTAATATAACATCTTGTGCTGAGAAAACAGCTTTTGTGGTAACGTTTTACAGTAGTGAAAAAAAAAGTATGAGTATAGGCCTATCTGTGAGTATCAGTGCCAGGGACCAGGAACAGTCTTTACCAACAGATGTTAGTGGATAATTTCTGTTGTGGCTATTTTACATCTGTCTGTTAAATATTGAGGTTTGAGGGTAAAGGTCTTTCCTATGTGAATTGCTATATTTCTACATTTTTAGGATGTTTGGTTGTTTGACAAATCTGTTGCCAAACTTCCATGAGACTGCAGGGTTCTTGCTGATGGCAGGAATAGTCTGTTTTCACTAGTTTGTACACAGATGCAGATTTAATTTCTAATGCAGTGGATGGGTCTTAATGATCCTATTTTGTGCAAATGCTCCCATCAGTCTAGTAGAGGGAGATGCACCAACTGGTTGGGGTCTGTCAGTCTGGAGGAGCCCAAAATACTGCTTTATTTGATGTGTTTCATATTTTCAGATGGTGTCAGAATGGCTGGTCTCTGAATATCTCAGTGTAGTTTAATGGTCATTTTAGTTAATCATGCCTTTTGTTTTTGCTAGGAGTTAATTTTCAAGGGGAAAATGAGTCTGAAGCAAAATGCATTCTTGCTTCATGACAGGTTTGCTTTGGATCTTGAAGAAGTAGAAAGTGGGGAAGGATTCCAGATGAAACTGTGGATGGGAAGCTCTCACTCTTTCTTAATCTTTAAGCTAGTGATTTCATATTTTTTGAGTCCCTGGTTAAATAGAAATATGTCTATGCCTCTTTGTCTTTGACTAGATCAGGACACTGTTTTGGCAATTAAAAGGAATCTCGTGACCCTCTTGCCAGTTAAGCAGCACTAGAAATTTCTAATCGTGTTGTTCTATTGACTATGAATATTCTCCTGTGATCCTGAATTCTTAAAGGGTCCAACTTGCCTTGGCAAGATAGAGAATGTTTTAATAAGATGCTTGTGATCTTTCCAAAGGAAGACCAATCTTAAAATCAAATAAAAAAATAAATAGCAGAGATAATTTGTGGTCCAGTTCTAGCAACAGGTATGATAGAACGCAGTTCAACCCAAAGATGTCAGTAAGGCTGGATTTTTTTTTTCTTTTTCGAGTTTTCCCTGTATACTTTCATTTCCGGCTAAGTTTGGTCTCAAAATGATGACATTTACTTAGAATCTAGAAGTACCTAGAAATTGAAACTGATGAGGCCTTGAGAAGAAGCAATCCTTCTAGTCATGAAAGCTGTCATCTAAAAAATATTGGTAAGTTTAAACACCAGGTTTCAATAAAGACAAGCCTTAAATGCTTCAGCCTTCCTCTTAGGTTCTGTGCATTCTTACTGCTAATTGATATTCCCGGGGATGAAGAAGTCCTAAAACCATTCAATCTCTAGGATAAAGAGTTTGAGAGTGAGTTTGACTGATATTTAGGTAAGATCTGCTATAGACATTTTTCAGGACTGAGAATGGTCATTATGTATCTTGACCTTTTAAGGCTATGAATGTTAATCTATTAATTTATGTGAAGTCCTTTAATTTCTTCATATAGAAAATGTAATAAACTTGAAAATAGATTATTTACAAGGTAAAAAGTTGTATACCTTTTCGTTCATTACATCCTATATAATTTTGTATGTAATAAATTACCTACTCTGCATCTTTACTGACACAAATTGACCTGTAAAATTGCAACATTATGTAGGTCACTTGGAAGTCTTGTTTCCAGCTATGTCCAAGTTTCCTCGAAGAAAACAACCCAACAAAAACCCAACAGCAAAGAATTGCCCATGAATATTGAGGCATAAACTTTAAAATATATTAGAAATTCCAAGAATATGATCCAAAGCTAAAACAATTCCAGGTAAATGGATTATCAGGAGCATTAAGATGCCATCTAGTCTTCCCTGCTCTTCTTGGGGACGAGAGAAGGGAGGAGGATTTGCATAATTTTTTGGCTGTTTCTGGAATTAGAGCAAAACTTTAAATAGCTGGACTTTTGCCCAGTACATTTTGGAATTGTTAAATGTTTTGTAGTTAATCTAGTAGAGTACTAAGTGCTTCCTCTTTTTTTTTTTTTTTTTTTTTTTTTTTTTTTATCAAATGACTATCACAGCAGTTAATCTCCTTAGAGACAAGCCATGTGAACCCACGGATTCCCTTGAGTAGTGATTGTTAATGTCAAAGCAAATCTCCTTGTTTATTTATCTTATTATTTCAGTTAAAACTAAGCCCTGTTTCTGCTTTGTGTGAAACCTTTACTAGAAATAGGGTAATGGCTGTGTTTTACCAGGACTTTCAGAGGGGCAATGTGGTTTGGAGGAGCAGAAAAGACTGAAGGTCAGACTTCCCAACACTGTCTTCAGCTCTGCTGCTGACACTTGGTGTCATTTTTAGCATACTTTTCCCTCCCTGTGCCAAATCCCAACTTCTTTGTTTGTAAAGATGGGATTCCTAACACAATAATGTCAATTTGCAAGCCTTTGAAGTTTGCAAGATGGCTTTTATGTGAGGCAGCTTAGATCTTCCTTGTGTAACTTGCTGGTATTCTTACGAACTTTGACCACAATGTGACAAGGAGTCGGAGCCTCTGTAGGCTGCACTTCTGTATTAGCACTGAAGCTAGTCACCGTGCAAAATCTGCTGTGGAGATCTTGAGCTCCTCAGCTGCTAAAAAGCAAGCAAGAAAAAATGTGTAGGTTCAAGCAGTTGGCATCTGTGTACCTTTGGAGGGATTGGCAAAGCATCCGCATAGCTGTGCTAAACTCAGCTAAAGCACTAGTTGATGAATTCTCCTTGCTCTGTAATATAGATGCAGTAAAACAAGAGGCACAATAAATACCATCAATCTTGTGTTTTCCAACCTTGATGCAAGTGACAGAATTCATCCTACACAATGTCTCAACATATTTCTTCCTAACAGAGGAGAGGTTCAACCCCTGTGCTCAGGTGACACAAACACGCAAGTGCACACATCTTTGTATGCTTCTCCTAAAAGTCACAAACTCACCTTCTGTAAAGAAACCTGCAGACTGAGAAACTTTTAAGGACAGATTCAGAGTCTTGAACTCGTCTTCAGTTGTATTCTCCAGCCAAAGAAATACTGGCCTGCCTCTGGTTTTCCATGACACCTGGGGATAGCGAGGCTTGAAAAATGAGCAAGAATATAGAGATGGTGGGTGGAAGAAGGGAGTCATGGTTGGATTTGTGCTGGAGGGGAAAACTAGTGTATGCCACTCTGAGGGAAAGGTTCTTGCTTGGGGGAAGCACCTTCATGGGAATCTGCAAGGTAAGTATTGCACTGTTTTAATTTTGCTTTAGTCCTGGATAATGTATACAAGAGTTGAAGTTAATGACTAATACCACGGTGGGAAGACTGGGCAGCACCCTTCTTCCTTACAGAGTAGATGGCATGGTTCCCCATAGAGTCCTGGTCATATTGTCCTCTTTCTCACTTTGTGTGTGTCAGGTGCCCCACGCCTTTTTTTGAAAGACTAACACTAGACCATTCATGCAATGTGTCATTTTTACTAACCAACTAATGTACTAACACCCTAACGACTCATCTTTGCTTTTAGTTATTTTAATTAACAATCGTTCTGTTCACGATTTTTTAATTTCCTTTCTTCCCCCTTTTCCGCAAAGCACTCAGGCATTGGACACGCTATGGTAAACAAACTACATTGTCTGGTAGATATCATTCTTATTGTCTCTTTTTTTGGGTTTGCCGTGTGTTACCTGCCTTTTCCTTCCCCTACTCCCCTTTATCCCCCCTCCTTTATACTTACTTACTTCTTTAATTTTATTTTGATTTCACTGAAAACACATTTCTTTTTCTTTATTATTATTTTTTAATGGAAAAAAAATGAGTAAGACAAGCAATAAACACAAATACTCTGGAAATGGGGTTTGGACATTTCTTTCATTGGTTTCCTCACCTCCCTCTTTAGTTCATCTCTTGTATTCCAGTGATAATTTTTTTTTCTCCTTTGCTCTTGAGTTTAGCTTTCTCTCTTCTGTTTTTTTCTTCTTCTTTATCCCCTTTTGATTTTTAATTAAAAAAAAAAAAAAAAAAAAAAACTCTGAAGGTTTCTGGATCAGAACCATTGCAGGGCCTCTAGTCCGTGGTGGTGAAGGCTCTATTTTTCTCTCATCCTTTTGTTGTGGCAATGGCTCTCATAGGCAGTGGCCAGAGTTGTCCTCTTTCTCCCCACTTTCCCCCACTTCCCTCCCTCCTCTTTCTCTCCTCCTGCCTCTCTCTCTCACTTTCTCTCTCTCTCTGACTTTCCACCTGCCGTGGCCGAAAGGAGCTCAGCCGGTTGTTTGTTTCAGTACACACTCTGCATGGCATGTCCACGTCTGGTGACTCGCCCTTCTCCTACTGGCCTCAATATACTTTCCTCCATCTTCCCTTCAAACCACTAACAACATATAAGCAAAACACATCAAATTCACTTGCTCCTCTCTCTCCCTCTCCTTCTGTTCCCCTTCACTTGCCATGTGTTTGGGGTTAGAGGTTTTGGGGACTTTACTGTTTGTTTTTGAGTTTGTTGGATTATTATGGGGTTTGTTTGGTATTTTTATTTTTGATTGCATGCGAGTGTGAAATAGATTTTCTTCTCTCACTCTCTCTCTGCTATCTTTTTTTTTTTTTCCCTCTCATCATTCTGGGCTCCAGATATAATAGCATGACATATCAGAGCGCAGTATGTGCATGCTTCGTGTTTTCTTTCTTCATCATCTCTGCTTCTTTCTCTTTCTCTCTCATTGGTGTGCAGTTGATTTATTTTACTGTGATTTATTTTACTTTGATTTATTTTGTATATATATTTTGGTTGGGTTAGTTTGTAAAATACATTTTATTTTAATTTTATTTTTGTAGTGGGTGGTGGGTGTGTGTGTCTCTAGGTACATGGCATGCACATCCATAATGTATTGAAAGTGAGATCCTCTCCCCGCCCCTCCCTGAATGCATGACCGTCAGTGTGCTGTGAGCAAAAGAAACATAAAAAATAAAAAATACCAACCTCGTCTTCATTAGTGCTTTTTTTTTTTTTTACTAACAACCATAACTAACTGTAATCATTAAAATAAATACTAATTAATCATAAAATCAACTAATATGAGAAATCTTTTTCAAGGACAGTTCCATTTTCTGGCCTGAGTAGAGTGCAAGCATCTCAATGGGTAGACCGCTGGCTCAGCCTGAAAGTGCTGACATACCAGAAAGGGAAGCAGATGCTGAAGCATTTCCATTGTGGGTGAAGCAGACCAGAAAATGGAGCTTGGTTGAACTAACAACAAAACCAACAACAATGAAAAAAAAAAACTCTGAAAAAACAGAAAAACCAAATCTCAACAAAATCTTTAATAAAACCAACATAAAAATGTAAGGGAGGTGACTTTGTTCTGTTCAGGACTGTAAGGTCATTGCTTGGATTTTTCTTGTCCGTTGTGTCCCTTGAACAGGTGACCATCTCTGTGGATGGCATCCTTACCACCACGGGCTATACACAGGAGGACTACACCATGCTGGGCTCAGATGACTTCTTCTACGTGGGAGGGAGCCCCAGTACTGCTGACTTACCTGGCTCTCCAGTAAGCAACAACTTCATGGGTTGCCTCAAAGAGGTAAGTATTTCAAATGAATTATTGTTTCTGTGCTTTTTCTTTCTCAAAATCATTACTTTTTCCCTCCTGTCATTGCACACTCAATGTCTTTCCATCATGATAAATTTCACGCTGATCCTGCAATGTCACTGTAAGGATAAACTTGTCATTCAGCTGGACAGAAGGCATCAGCTGCAGAAGTCATGAGCTTACGGTCAGAATCAAAATTCTGATGCTTGAATTACAAGAACAATAAAGAAAAAAATAATAACAAAAAAGATACGTGGCTTAAAGCAGATTTGTGGTGGAGAATTATCATTAAAAGTGTATTTGGGATCATTTTGAAGCTTCTGGATTTTACCGAGGAATATAGTCAGTTGTGAGTTTTCCAGGAAGATACATAGATAGAATAAACTGGAAGAATGAAAGATGAAGATAATATAAAATGTGTATGCAAACTAGGTGAAAAGAGTTGTAACATGAGAGCATAATGCAGATAGAGCAGTAATGCGGCCTGTGGACTTAAAGTGGGCTGTGTTGGTAAGTCCCTGCAGCATAGCACTGCTGCATTGGTCACGAATAGTCAGCTGGCTTCCAAAGCCTTGTTGTCTCGTGTTGGCTGGCTGCCTCTGTCACATAGTTAATCTACAACTTTGAGAAAATCCACACATGGATAACAGAGATTGGAGTGCCTGGCTGGCAGCAGGAACCAGAATGATAGACTAGTGTTCCTTGAAAATAGTAACAAGAATAAAATAAATGATGAAGCCACAGCCCAATTCTGAAACGTGGTGCAGTTGTTTGGGGTTATGCGCTGTGCAGGTGTTGTGGCCTGATGTCAGCATTTGTCATCGTTCCTAATTCTCCTATTGGAATTTGTGATGATTGCTGTCATTAATGGTGATATCTATGTCAACATCCCCAAAATGTGTTATAGAAAGCTAAGTGAAAAAACAGCTTAAGTTTTTTGTCAGTCAGCTTCCTAGCTAGTTTGGAATAAGAGCTTGTTGCAAGAAACTCCTGAATGTTGTGATTTTGTAGTAATTCTGTTTTCCACAGGGTGCGGCAGGGTGGGTCTCATTTTATATGCAGCCAGGAGGGTTGTCACAACATCTCTTGGTGTGAACATTTAATATCAGAGGGAAGGCTGAGCCGAGTTTTCATGCAGGAGTCATGGAAACAGCGGTGCTGAGCTAGATGTTGTTCCAGGGCTGTAACTGCCTGACAAGTTACCATCCTACAGATGCTTGACTCGTGGTGTCAGGGGTTGTATCTCATGTGCCAGTCCGCTGATGTGAGTGATGGCTGTCGGTCTGGAGCTGCTGTCCTGCTTGACCTCTGCGTTAGTTAAGGAGATGCACGTATGCTGGAAATGAGCGTGTGACCATCTTACATAGGAAATGGAACTGC
Organism: Oxyura jamaicensis; assembly: GCF_011077185.1. NCBI lineage: Eukaryota > Metazoa > Chordata > Aves > Anseriformes > Anatidae > Oxyura > Oxyura jamaicensis. The sequence continues at coordinate 32,810,054 of NC_048897.1, forward strand.
CCTGCTGAATACAAGCTGTCATACAGGCATCAAATCCTTCTGTTTTCATCCTTAGAGCCTTGGGCCTGATTTTCATAGGCACTGAGCATCCCAGATTGAAATCAAGAGGCGATACAGCTTCTTAGTGTCTCTTTAAATCAGGATCTTAATTTTATTTATGGATGCTATGAACATAACACTTAGCAGAGGCCATTTTATGTGTGCTTTAAGTCAAGCCAATGGAGCAGAGAAAGCAGTGACAAGAAAATCTTCAGCAGTTTTATTATTTATATAATCATTTGTATTCTATTAGCTTGCACTATGTGCTAAGAGCTGCTTACATAGCCGTCCCAGTCTTATAATACTCTGTGTGAAGAAAACCCAAGCAACCACTTAAGAATGAGAGGAAAAGGGAGAAAGCAGATAATCAGAATATGCTTTGTAATCTTCACTTGACTAAGCAGTGACAGGAGATGTGTATGAGGAACTGTCTAGACAGGCTGTTGCTGGCTGGTTTTGAGCTACAGCCTGCTTAATAGCAACCTGTTCTTAGTAGTGGCCCAGTGGTGCTTTCAGCTGCTGTGAAAATGTGCAAAATGGCTTTGAGTAAATATAATTCACCAAACATAAATGTGTAGTGCAGGGTTGTGATGAGGGGACACTTGGAAATGGGATAAATGGAGAAATGTAACATTTCAAAAGAAAGCCACGTTTGTAATTAACACTGTGCATTGCCAGCCTGTGGTTCTTCCAGAGCCCTTAGGCCCCAGGATGAGTTAGCACTGGTACTGCCAGTAGGATAGACCATAGCAGCAAATACTGTTCTTGGGTTATCTTGCTTTAATAGGAAGGCAAAAAATTGATGGAGTCTTTGGGGTGAAACTTTCTGTCCTCACCCTATAACCTCTCGTTTCATCTAGACTGCGTGAGCCACCCAGTACAGCAACCAAACTGCTCACAGGGCTCGCCGAGGGGAGCATTGTCTTCCCACTTCATCCAGGTGCTGAATTGCAATGGGGCAGAGTGCATAATGACCCCCTCTGTCCCTTTGCAGCTGGGTAGGGCTTCTCCAGTCAGCTGAGGTTGGTGGGAGAAGCTTGGGCAGCTCTGTCAGGGTGGTTACTTCATGTGGTCAGAGTCTAAACCTTGCCTAGGAGGAACCTGGCCTCTCCGAGGTTCCTCGGAGCTCCCTGGCTGCAGTGTCCAGATAAGCCCTGGTGAAGGTGACCGTGTTCTTCTCTAATTGTGTGAGCCAATGTATCCTCCTTTCACCACAGGGTGTATCTTGCAGTATACCCTAATCATAAATCCATGTACTGAATTTGAAGGTTTTTTTTAAAAACATTTTAATATAAATTAAATATGTCCCATCGTATGGTACACTGTGTTTTACAGATCTCTGCAACCATCCTGGTAGTGCTGCAATGTACCTGGCACTGTAAGGAGGGAGCAAGACTGGAAAAAATAGCTTTTTTTCTTTAAAACTTAAAAGGCAGAATATGCAAATAGTGCAGTATGTAGACATCAAACATGGGCATTGCCTTGTATTTGCAAAATGTAAGGCTTCCTGGACCATCAGCCTTAAGATAAATTACTCTAGAGGAACTTTGGGGAGAATGTGATGCTTCCTCTCTCATGGAGGAAACTAGGTATAGAGATGGGGTAGGAGCAGGTACAGAGGCATGTCTGAGACATGTGGGCAGCAGCATTTTTCTCGGTGGGTGTCAGGGAAGGAGTGACAGTGCTTTAAGAATCAATGAGTGCATAAACTTCACTCATTGATTCTTAAATATTTAAGAACACCTGGATGGGCAGACCGAGGTAGAAAACGAAACACAATGCCAACAGCTATGTTTTGTTTGTACTAGAAGGTCTCAGGGAGGAGGCTCTGGTAATCAGGGCTGGATATGAAGAGAGGCTGAGTGGGAAGTTTGACTGTGCAGGCAAAAGGGAAAACTGGATTTCAGTCTCTGATCATTTGGGAAGGCAGAGAATCAGAGTATTCCCAAGGCTCTATTAGGAAGCCAGCCACTCAGATAGAGTGCTTGGAGCAGTGCTTAGTACAGATGGAAGTAGTTTAGAAGAGCCTAAGGTGGTCCCTAAAGAATGGATGTTTGAGAGACAATTTATGAAATACTCACATTTTTCTATCAATGCTTTATTAAAATCTCAATTCTAAAAAATGTTTATTGGTACTAACAGCTTGATGGAAGCAGTGAGGTTTGCATATGGGTGGAATATGGCAGAAATGATTGCAGGGGTCAGGCACCATCTGGCCGTGATGGGAGAACGCTGTGAAAGCTCAGATCATTTCTGTCTGCAATTTGACTGCCAGGAGCCAGATTTTGAAATGGTTCACGAGTGTGCCTGGTTGCTGCATATACATCTCATATGCTATCCACCAGCCAGGTCTTTTTTTTTAGTCCTATTTGCATGAGTAGCGTTAATGATGATATGATTTTTGTTTAGAGGATACATTTTTCCATGTGGAGTGTCACCCTGGGGAGGAGGTTGGAAGTGCACATAGAAAGAGGGCTGAAAAAATGGAGGCTGAGAAAAAAATGGAACGTGAGTGTAAAGAGGGCAGACAGAGGAAGATTTGGTTATAAAAGCCCTTCCCTAAGATGGAGACCAGATAGCCCAAAAGCACCTGGGTGCCCAGGACCCCATTCTAGAGCAGCAGTTTAACAGAGCCCCGGGAATGCACAAAAGGAGGTGGTGAGTCAGCAAATAGCAGTGAGTATTTCACTGCTGCGCTGCGGAGGCAGTTAGGATGTGGGTGGCTATTGCCCACATGTGTTGGTCTGGCATTGTTGCTCCAGCTGCTCTGTTGTGTTGGGACCAGTCTGTTTCTTATCTGTATATCTGTATTTGGGACTCTAGTATTTAAAGAAAAAAAAGGGGGGGGGGGTGGGGTGGAGAGGCTAATGGTATTGTGCAGAGGTAGACAAAGCATGGCCAAAGGCTGAATATGATTCATCTCCTCAGAGTAAGTCTTGTCCTTAATCTTCATCTCCCATTACTATTCCTAGCCAGGGCATCCTGAACAACCCTGATGATGATGGCCTTTATTACTAAATTTCCAAATCCAGAAGCCTGTGAAGTTTTTAGGTGCCCCTCACTCTTAATTTCCAGTCTCATTACCCCTGCAGTGGCGGGTCGCTGTGCTGCTGGACCTCTAGGCATAGCCTGTGGAGAATCAAGCATTGCATCTCCCTGTGCACCTGTCAGGCATCCAGTGCAACAAGACCTTCACCATGTTTTTTAGTACCCTTGTTGTAGAAATACAACAACACAGTGGCTTGGGAGATGCAACAGATGCTCAACATTTTGAGCAATCGCTTCTGTAATTTGCTAGTGGATTAAGAAAAAGCACATTGGTGGAAAGATTTAATTTAGAGGTGGGAATGGAAGCTCTTGGAAGCAAGAAGCTGAGAAAGTCCTGAATAGCCCCAAAAAGGGAAGGTGGGAAGATAAACGTGTTTTCTCATCAAATAATATTTCTAAGCTTAATTCCAAGGGTGGTTTGCATTTAGTATTTGTTTGTTAGCTCAGAGTCAGGAAGGCTATATTGTTGTTTATTTGGGCAATAGGATATTTCCCAGGCTGCCTGATGCCTGCCAACATATGTTGCATGCTTGGGCATGAATCCTGCAAGAATTTGGTGCGCAGTAAAGAATACCTTGTGCTTTCTGGTTGAGTGTGGGGCATGACGTGAAGTCAAGGTGGGCAAGATGCTCTCTGAACTGGACATCTGGGAGCTGAAGCTCCTTGCGCATCTATCCTTGGGTTCTTTGATAGCACTGAAAAAGCATTTTGTGAAGGGTTGTTTTTAAATGCACATTTTTGTTATACTTGAGAAATGTGTGTTGCCCTGCCTGACCTCTTCTGTGCTACCAGGAAGGAGTGGCACTGTGCCACCCTTGTTTTGCTTGCCTATATGTTCACATGCACACAGCATCCTATGACCATAAAAGACAGGATCATGACAGCCTCTTTTTTTCAGGTATAACTACTAGAGTAAAATTTACCCCATACACAAGTGTAGGAAAAAATCTATAATACCACTCAAACCAGGGATAAATGTCTTCTGTGTTTCATGGTCCCAATGCTACATTTAACAGTGTGATGAATGTCAGCTTCTCTGGAGAAGGCATTTGATTTGGTTAATTTTGCTAGTGGTGTTTTTAGGGAATCATTTAGCAAGGATGGGAGAAAAGAGGAACATTTGTTCTGTAAAATGAAGGCAAGGCAGTCATTGCAACACAGAGCCTACGTCCATACTGATAGCCAGGGAGCAAAGAAGAGAGGATGCAGTTCTAGGTAGTGTCAGTGAGAGATTGAAGGTCAGAGGTGAGGTTTTGTGCTGCAGGTAGAGTATGTAGAAAGCATGTGTTTGATTTTGGAGTATATTTGCTTAGTGTCTGATGAACCTTTCTAAATTATGATGGTTGGTTTTGAATGGCAAAGATCTCACGCAGAAAATCCAGCGGTATAGAGTTCAATGCACTGTGCCCATTTACATAGTAAATACTTGCACTAAAATTGTAACTGATGATGAGCATTAGTTCATAGGGCCCATCTGTTCCTACAACTTGATGCACAGTTGTGATATGACTTGGTCCACATCATATATCCTGTGACTGGTCGAAAGCCATGGATAAAACAAGGACATCCTACCTATAGTTCCATCTTTTTTTTGCTCTTTACTTCCTACTGGCAGGAACAGATTATAGCTTCAGCACAAGGTACTGGTAGTCACAACTGACTGATGTTCTTAGGGGATACTGGATGTTCCTGGAGTTATTGCAACCTTGTTCCTGGGGGGGGGATTTTGATTTTTACCAGTAACACTTACTAATTTCTTCTTGCTTAATCTTTGATATCTTCGTGCATTCCTGTGAAAATGAGAAAGGGAGGAGTGTAAAAAAAAAAAAACAAAAAACCTTGAGAAGTTTGCAGAAGGCTCATACAGGTTACTGCAAAAGTGTGTCTTATCTAGCCAGCTGCACTGCTGCTGATGGGAATGAAATGTCCCTTCTCTTTCTCTTCAGGTTAGCTCAGGTAAGGAAATGGAGAAATCTGGAACAGACCCTACTCCTATGTGATCAGAGCATCAGGTGTTGGGGCTGGGGACTGTTCAAAAGAGATCAGTCCTGATCGGGATCAATCCAAACAGTGGACTTTGCAGCTATTTTTTTGAACCCGAGCAAGACCTAATGGCAGTTTCTCTGCTTCTTTGTGCTGAAGGAATTGCATCACAAGTGCAGTGCACATCCAGTTATGGACCCGCTTAAAACAAACTTCTGCTGGATTTGGGGAGACTCTTTACCAAGTATGTGTTGCTCTGTGCTTTCCAGAGGTTGATATTTCACATTCTCAAGACACATTTTTAGTAAGGATTAATGGCCCAGCCCACAGGAACTCAAATCAATAGTCTTGTCAGGTGTATGAGCGTGCTGCTAGTGCTGCAGATTAGCTTTAGCCAGGGAAGTATTCAAAGGTTCTTTTCCTTGCTTACCTTAGCTCTTGCCTGCATTACAGAAGAAAGGCTTTTACCAGCATTGTTGCCTTGCATCGTGCATGACACAGGAGGGAACTTCTGTCAGCTTGGCTTATTTGCATCTGCAGCAAGTGTTTTGCTGAAATAATGGTACTGAATAAGGGTTTGCTGCAAAATGACAAGCTACCCTTGATTATTGTTCAATTTGCTTGTAAGGGTAGGACTCAGAAGATTGGCAAGGAGTCAAGGACATGGCTCTTTGTGTGATTTAGTCCCAGTTCATGAAGTGAACATCCTGCCCCAGCTGATGATCCTCAGGTCACAGTGGCCCTAGCTTCTAAATATTGCAATATTGTATTGTTCAATGTACAATCTTGTAGGCATGATATATATATAATCTGCTGTCAACTAGAAAACATAGGTACGTTGAGGCAGGGATGTCCCTGAGCTGAGCCTCGACTGGACCACTAACCTGAACGTCTACTTGTCCCTTGCAACCCTCCATGGGGTTACTGGGGCTCCCCATGCTGACTGGAGTGTAGTCATCAGTAAGCTGGTGGCTATCTAGTGAGGTCTTACAATTCAGCTGACGTTATCAAACTGCATGTTTATTTCTTAAAACCTTTTTACCTGCACTGTTTCTTCAGGTATTTCAGGCCACATACAAAGTGGAAAAATAGTGTACTCAAGACTTGTCCATGCATCCATGGAAAGCATTTACTCAGCCACAAAACCAGTCTTGTTTGAGTGCTTCGTATCATTTATACCAAGCAGCACCTCAGAGTGAAAAAATCAGGGGCAATGAAGGGAAGAGAGACAATTAAGTAAAGGCTAGACTGGTATTTATTTTGTTGTAAATGAGATGGGATACAGAAAGTCTGACTCAGCAAGACCTACAGAGAAGGTTCCTCCTCTACTGGCAGGCAGTTCAGAGCAGCGATGATGATGCTGGTACTAAGAACAACAGTGGAAACAAAGAGAAGGTAGATGAAGGTTCAGTGAGTATCTCTGGACTGTTAAGCAGGACAATTGATATTGCCTCATGAAATTAGTCCTTAGTGAAGGAATTTGAGTATGAAAATGAGGTGATGGAATAACTTTGTGCTTAGTAAGATGTGGGAGATATAAAGAAAGGAGCTGAAGTTTCATCTGAATTTGGTATGGAGGAGATGCTATTTTATCACGTGTACTGAAAAAAATCACTAAGCTCCTAATTTTTTTCTTTAATGGAATTCATAGCAAAGACTCCATAATCTAGTGGCAGTGAGCCTAGAAATACAAACTGTTTTATTTTAGTATGGTTCTGTCCACATTAAACAAATGTAGGTTCTATTAAAGGTCACATTTATTATAATATAATGTCTTATTTTCTGGAACTCTTATCAGCAGGCAGACAGCAGCTTTCAGGCATTCTAGGTGGTCCCAGTGCATACATTTTGTTGGGGGATTAATTTAAAGGAGAATGTCAACAGTTCAGTGGTGTTGAGTTCCTGAAGTTACCTCACTCTTTGGCCATTAACTTATTTTGTAAATGTTCTGATTAATGAAGTATGAACAGAATTGAGCATACATCATCAAGCAAGCATTGATAAGCCAACAGATGTTGGAACTTTCTGTGCAGAAGGCATAAGAGGCATTTTTTTGCAGGGCTGTTTGAATGTGTCCTGCCACTGAGCTCATAAGCTGATCTACGGAGGTAGAACATTGTGTGCCCTAACCAGGTCTAACTCCCTCCACATGGCACTGCCCTGGGTTGGTGTCACCACTGGGTAGGGTACCCAGCAGCAGTTAAGGGCTCCTGGCTGAGCCATCCACGTGTGACCCTAGTCCTGGTGCTAAGGCCATCTGGGCTGGCTTTGCAGCAGGGCCATCAGGAGTAGGCTTTTCTTTCCTGCTTAATGAACTCGACTCCTGCTGAGCTTCTGTACCTGCAAGGAATGTGCCATGTGCTGTTCTGCAGAAAACTAGTGTTTACAGGTGTAGAACTGTGTTCGCACAGGCAAATTTAGAAAATGTAATAGGGATTGGAGCAGTATAGCCTGTGCTTTGGGCACATAATAAAGGTACTTGGAAGCCCAGAATGGAGATAGGAAAAAAAAAATCCTTATAAATTTATGTGGTCTAATCCATCTCTATTCAGGAATTAGCAAACTTAAGACAGGGTACAATTGTTTGGTGGACAAACATGGCTGAGTACAAAGTGGAGCAGTAATGACAGTCATGGAGGTTACTGTGGAAAAAGATTCCTGGCTGCCTTTTTCTTATGGAAATGAGCCACATGTGGTCCAATCCTTGTTGATGGTGGTGCTTATCTGCTGTGATCTTACCTTCAGCTGTCCAAAGCCTGATTTCTCAGCATAGGATGAAAGTAAAATGAGCTGCTCCTGCCCTGCTTGGCTTTGTTAGTTCGTTGAGCTTAATGGACACTTGGTTCAGGTGAGAAAAGTCAGAAAAAAACAGTAGGAGACACTCTTTTATTTGTCACTCTTTATGTTGCATTAAAGAGATTGCTAAGGATGAATCTTACACTGTCAGAAATACAGACAAGTAGCTTGGAGAGGCAGGATCTATCATAAACTAATATTTGTAAACCAAACTCAGCTGAAAATTTCAGCTGCAAAATTGTTTAATTACATGTATATAACATAGGCACTGTCAGCCTAGGAGTGACTGGGATGCTCATCGCCAAGGAAGGCAAAAAGAGAATGTACTTACTCTTTTGGCACTTAGGGTTTGAAAACTCAGCTGGCAGAGAGTTAATGACATGGAGCATACAGAGCTCAGTACATCCTCTAGTGCTATGATACAGCCTCTGACTCTTGACAGAGCTGTAATAGTGATAAGAGAAACACTTTTCTGTATTTGAGTGGCTGCTCCAAGCTCAAGAGTTAAAAGGACTCTGTTCCTTTTCTAACTCTATCCCCCAGCACACTTTCTTTTCATGAAACTCGTTATGTTGCTTTTGAAAATATTTGCTGCCTTCACCAGCAGGACCAGGTACCACTGGGTTTAAGGCTAAAACTTCTAACTTAACCCCATGTCAGTATGCTTTTGGAACTCAAAAGCAAGTCCTCAGCCTTCTTGGTAATTATTTTTAGTTCTGTTGGAGTCTTCATTTTATTGCAATCTTCAAATACAGAGGTGTCCTACAGTGAATATTACAGTCTAGCTGTGCTTTCAGGTAGGTTGTGATCATTCAATTGTGGTATGCAAGAGCTGGGTTTTGATTTTTAGAGCTTTAATTAGTGTGTGGGCTTTTTTGGCTCTAGTAGTTTATTTCTCAATTGACAAGTGTTACGTTTTTGGGAACAGCAGCCACTAAACAAACCTTGCCTGATGCTGAAGGCTGTGCTATTGCTATGAAGTGTGTGTTTGTATTGTGTGCAGCAGGGAAAGAAGGAGCTGCTGCTGCCCACCTTGAAAAGCCAAGCTGCTGCGGCTGCCAGTAAGGGAGGCAAGCAAGGCTGCTGAGGTTTGCATGTTGAGTGGGTGGGCTGGGCTCCTCCTCCCAGGTCCACCACTCCCTTTGTAGCAGGGAGCCAGCTAGCTGTCAAGTGTGAGTAGGACAGGAGGATGTAGGCAGCGATAATTGGGCAGCATTTGTTACATGAACTGCATGGGAAAGGCAGCGAGCTCTTTCTGATACAACCAGATTTTGTATTGTCTCTGATTTTCTTTCTGTTCAAATTCTTTGTCACTGCTGCTGTCTGGCTCTGCTCTACTATTGATGTTGTCTGTTTCACTGAATATCTGTAGTTTGGTATTGTTCTTTCTTCCTCCTTCGAGCTGTACCAGCAGAATTGATTTAGTTCAGAATGAACAGTGGATGGGTCCCTAAGCAAATCAGTGAGCATAATGCAGATCTATGGAAAGATGCAATTGAAGCTCTGAATTGCTTGCTACAAGTTTTTGTACTCTTTGAGCTGTGAGTTCCACAAGTGGAGGTGCTAGAAATGGTAAGTTCAGTGCTCAGAGATAAGTTAAGGTAAGCTCCCCTGCCTTTGCTCCTTGTAGCTAGCAAGATATAGATGTAGTACCACAAAAAGAGCAATATGTTTATTTTATTAGGTCTTAGGGGGAAGTCAGTAAAATTGCTGTGTAGCATAGCATGGCTACTGGTGACTTCACATCAGCAGAGAAGAGAAAACTCATGCTTCTAATTCATAAGCACAGATCTTAGCAGTTGAGCACTTAGCACTGGAAGGAGAGCATTTAGTTATCTGGGAGCTGCACGGGGTTGATGACACACAACTGAACAATAACTGCATCCAGGAAGGCAGTGCTGCATGGTGTGCTAGTCACCAAGCTCCTCTGGCTAGGCTGGAGGGGACTGAGAGGTTGTGTCTAGGTTTACCACCTGGAGAGGTAGCTGTGATGATACCAGCAGAGAAGGTTTCTTACTGTAGCAGTGTTAGCAAGGAGAAGGAGCACAGAGGTTTGGGAAAGGTGGCAGAGATGAAAAATGCTGTTTAGAAATGGAGCTGGGGAATGGCGTAATCATTCCTGTTAAATCTGTGCCTTTCTGGTTATTAGCCATTTTAAGTGGAATGGGTTTTGCATCTAGAACAAGTCTCTGAACAGATGATTAATGGTTTTATCTGTAATAACTTTACATTTTATAGAACCCTGCTAGGAGTCTGCATCTGGTGAGCCAAGCTATTTAAAGCTGTGTTAATTCTGTTAATTGCTCTACGTTTATTTGGATTGCTGGCACCTGCGGGCTTTAGGATAATGTTGGGGGGGGGGCGGGAATATTCTCTCCCTCTTTCTAGCTGAGGAAAATGGAGAGGACCATTTCCTCAGCTAAGAACAGCAGCCTTGGCAGAACATCCTGGCTGGATTGGTTGTCCTTGAGATTTCCCTGTTTTTCTACAGCTGAATGCAGTGAGATGCCAGCCAGAGGCAAGATGTTCCCTTGATTGGGGCAGGAGGTAGGCAGACAATCTGCTTTTCATGCACTTGCCATCATCAGGCGGTAGCAGCAACAGGGAACGAAGCCAGTGATTTTAGAAGGCTGATCAGGTCCACCCCATTCTGATCTGCTTCTCAGCTGCCTGCCAGTATTCGTTTTCATTTTGTTTTTGGTTGTGAAGTGCTCCAGTGGATTTCAATCCCTGAACAGATGTGAAGATAAGTGCGCTGCTGATTTCTGAACTTTTGTCGGAGAGAAGATGCAGGAGTGGAATTCAGAATGCTTGAGATGACTAAATCATTGCTGTGAAATGCTACGAGGGCAGCACAGAAGCTTTCATGTTTATGAGCAGGATTGGACAAACCACTGGAGCAATCCTGACCAGGCTCTGGAAAGAAAATGTTTTCCCCATTTCTGGCTGCCCTACTTCTGGGAAGATTCTCATGTGGAGGATGAAAGCAGCAAAATGGGGGAACAAAGGGTTTCTCTCATGGTGTTACCTGCTGACTTAAAACTGGCAAATCCTGAAAAATTTGATACTGGGACATGTCTAGGCAATGGGATGTGCTTGTAGCCCCCAAAGGAAGGACAGTCATATATCCCATTTCTGAGGGTGTAGAGAACTGTGAAGAAAATCACTTGTAGCACAGGTGAAAGCTTTTGTAGAGTTTGTCAGGCCATGGTCTTTGTGACTTGTTGCTCCTTAAGGATAAGACTGTTACGTCTTTCCAGCTTTCTTGGGTAGAAGCTGTATCCAGTTAATTTATTCTTACAGGTAACGATTAAACAATTGGGATGTTGAAATTGGTTGCAAAGTAAAGCTTGAGAGGTGTATGTTGTTCTCATACTTGAGAATGGGTTCTTCCTCTGCAGCTTTGTTCAGCTAACCAGGCAAGCCGTCAGCTTAGCACTTTCCTCCATTTTCTCAGCTTGTATTCCAGGGATGATTTGTCCTGAAGTTGCCTTCTTCTGAGTGGACGAGAACATTAAATGCCTTCTTTCTTTTCTACTCAAGCTTGGTGCACCTGCTTCTCTTGCTTTGCCTGAGCATGCTTCCTATTTTTCCTTACTGCCTGATCAGGGATACCGTAGAAATCCAGCATTGCCCCCCTTAGCATGTATTTCTAGTGTGTTCTCTTAATTAGCATATGCTTAGCTCTTCTGGCTTCAGGCTAGTTTCCCTGTTTACAACCTCTGTGACACATTTTGTTAGAACTTCACAAATCATATATCACAAGAAAAATTAATTATGCATGTAAGTTGTTAGGTTAATAACTTTCATCTCAACTGTGAGCTACGCATAAAGTCTATACGTTACACATTAATAATTCAGATGACAGCTTTGACATTGAATGTATTTTCTAAATCACTTCTGTTCCTTCTTAGCAATTTTAGGTCTGTGGAAACTGCAGCTGGTTTCTACATGTTTATTTATTTATTTATTTATTTCTTCCCAAATGCAGTTCCAGTTCTGTTTCCCCTAGATGTTGAATTTGCCAGTGCACCCTGCAGAGGAGGGCAAATAAATGTTGGTGTTCTCTTTGCCTCAGAGTAATCTTTTTTACAGTGGTTTTGCAACTAGAGTTTATGGAAAGACTTGGTTTGTATGAGGACACCTTTTGGTAAGAATTGCAGCAGATTATCTTTGATAACGCTGCCAAGGACTTATGACTAGTAGCAGCTTTGTATTTTAACTGAGGCAACCAGGGAATTCCTTGGATTTACTGAAGCCATCAGTAAGTGTGTGGACTGGAGAGTTTGGGAAGATGTACCCTACATGTTAGAGGTGGATGTACCCTTTGGGCACTGCATGGCTCCCCAGGTTACTGGTCAAGGCATCCAGCCTGCCAGAGTTCTAGAAGTGTTTGGAAAACCCTCTTACACCTATGGTGTATTTTTTAGGTAGTTCTGTGTGGAGTCAGGATTTGGACTTAACGGTCCTTGTGGATCCCTTCCAACTTGGAATAGTCTGTTCTACCTTTCAAAAGTGTTTTGGTGAGTGTTTTTTTTTTCTTTTTTTTTTTTTTCCAAAAGGCTCTTCAAGAAATAAAAAGGTAGTGGGCAGAGAAAGAAGGTCCTTGCACAGAGGAAGAGCTGGTTGGAAGGCAAGAAACAACGTAGGGCTGAACAGCTTTCCTATGGCAAGGCCTCACTGGGGAGAAGTCTGGGATCCATGCTGAGGTCTGAAGGTTCATTAGTGGAATAATAAATAGAAAGGAATGTGGGTGGAGAAGACACAGATTTTGCTAAGAATATGATAGTATTCGGGTGAAGATTGTAGAACTGCAGAGATTGGCCTAGCTATGCTGAATAACTGGACAAATGTGGTAGGTGAAATTAAATACATGTAAATACAAAATGAGGCATATAGTAGAAGGGAGAGAAATTAATGACAATTTTCCATATATGATGTTGGACTTTGGGTTGATTCTGATGATTTAGTTAAAAAAAAATCCTTGAAAATATTTGCTCAGTGGTTAATATTGGTCAAATAGCATTGTGAACTATTAGGAAGGGAATAGAGAACAATATAGGAAATAGAATTGTCATTAAATAAAACCTTTCTGCTGGACACTGTCATTTTGTGCTTTTAATCTCAAAAATACACTGCAAAACTGGGGAGAAGGGCAACAAGGATCACCAAAGGTCAGGAGAGACTTCTGTACACAGAATGACTAAACAGACTGTGTACAGCTCTTCGGAACAGAATGGACTGAGAAGGGATAAGCTAGCGGGACATCAAGTCATGCATGACATGGGAGAGGAATCAAAGGGAACTGTTGTTCAATGTCTTTTCAAATCAAATAGAGGCATCAAATGAAAAGGGCAGGGTGAGCTTCAGAACAAACAAAACCAAACAGGATATGCAATGAAGTCACATGAATCCTTGCTGTGGGGTGTTAGGGGGGAGGAATCGTTATCTCCTCCTGCATATAAACTCTTAGGCTCAAACTGTTGGAGTCTGTGAAACAGTTTTAGGGGAGTATCACTGTATGTTTGTCCTGTTAGATGTGCCTGGGTATTTAAGGAGGCAATTTTCAGATATAGGGTGCTGGTCATATTCAATATGGAGGTTGTTATGTGTAAATATTTGCTGGTGCAACTACACCATTTCTCCATTTCTAAGATCCCTGTAGTATTTTCAAGTGGGTATTGCATTTGCTTTGCCTTGCATTAACTGCAATGTACTCACCTGTCAGAGGCCATGATACACCACAGCAATGTTCCTTGCACAGGCTTGCACACAGCTGGGGAAGGCAGCTGAATGCTGGAATATCAGAGGAGCAGAGAGATGATTTGGTATAAGGACATGCAGGGTTGGGGAGATGAAGCAGCAATTTGTAGACCTGTGGAGGAACAAAGACAGAAGGGGTTAGAGAAGGCTGGACTGCCATGTCTTGATCAGAGATGTAATGCTGACCCTTTGAATGAGAACAAATGTCCACGTGGCTATGCTGGGCAGGCTTCATTTTAGGAGGTTGATTTAACTGGGATGAGCAGTAAGGAGGGCTAGATTGAGTTACTGCAAAGAAATGGAAGGTAAGGTGGTTCAGGCCCCTCTGGCCATTAGTAATTGCTAAGATCCCCAGAGCAATCCATCACAAATGAGGATAATAAGAAGTGGAGATGTAACACTGCCTCTGAGCTGTGTTGCAGAGGTTGCTGCCCTTCTGTACCAAGTGATCTTTCCCAGTATGGAATGAGGAATTGTGTAAAGGCTTGGACGGAGATTCAGTTACAGTAAGGAAATGTCTCCAAATCAGTATGGGCTGTGGTAGCAGCAGACAGCTAGCTCTCAGGCTTTAACTTGGGCTTGGGAATCTCTCCATCCAGCACAAATTTTGTGATTATATGTATTGCTTTCCCTGTGGCTCTAACTGTGGAAGTAGCTGCTAAAAAGGTTTATTACTGCCCAACTGGGCCTTTTTTCTGAGTGCTGAATCTTTGTGGGGCTGTCCTTTAAGGGAAACTTAAAAACCAAGGAGCGTTTTTTACTGCCTCAAAGAGGTGGACTGGTGCTGTGTAAAAAAGGGAGGCAAAGAGACTACCCTACTGGGACAAACTCCAGAGAATCATAGATATTAGAAATAGTAAACACCTACTAGGTCACCTTGTCCATCTTCTCCTGCCAGGAGTGCCATTGTTCCCTTTGCTGTATTAACTCAAAAATGTTTCTGTGAAGAGTTACTCTCCGTGGTACTGTGCTTGTCTTTTTCTATGCACCATTTGGGGCTGCTAAAGATGTTTTAAGGACAAGTAAGGCTTGCCCTCACACCTGTGTTTCTGTGCATTTTGGGTACTAGAGACTTAATTAAACAAATACTGAAAAGCATAGAATTTTTATTTGGAAAATGAGATATATTGCTGCTGTTTAGTTAATTAACTACTGAATTCCTCAACTAAGGAATCATGAGATAAACTGTGAAAAATTGTCCAACAGACAAGAGGCAGGATCAGGAACAGAAACCATGAGCTGTAACTCCTGGTCTCTTTCTCAGTAGGAAACAAATGGCTACTACTCAAAGTAAACCTGCAGTCACCTGTCCTGTTGTTGCTCAAGTGATTTGTGGCATGTTAGAGTTTCAGAAAGTCAGGGGCTTTGAAGATCAAAAGAACCACTGTGTTCAGCTAGCTCAACCTTCGGTCAATATATAATTTTCCTCACCTAATGCATAGTATTAGTGTTTGTAAGAAGAAATATCTATTAAGTCTTAATTTCTGCTGCTTCTCCTACATTAAACAGTTTGGGGCTTCTTTTTGAGAGCTGTGTTTAACCAGCTTTGATGTGAAGGCATTAAAAGACAGAATCTGTTGCTTTCTTCCGTAAGTTACTGTGGAGTGTAATTGCCCCCTACATTTAAAAGTCTCTGGGCTTTATACACATTTGGAATTTCTGACAATATGTTGCTCCTAAATGTTGGTGCTTGCAATAAAGTTTCCTGTTGGAACAAAAATGTTTTGGAAATTCAGTGTTTTTCCCCTATTCACAATCGTTAAGTCACTTCTTTAGATAAACTTTGAAAAGTTTATCTCTTGGG